>NC_142922.1:600000-900000 GCF_054131065.1 Drosophila arizonae | reverse complement strand
TAGTGAATGTTAACTGAGCAGTAGATTACGAGTAGGTGCATTCATTTGTTTAAGTGGTTCATGTAAGCAGCGTACACTCAGAGGCAGATTCGAATTCATTATGTAAATGTATGCATTGTAAATATCGATAACAACTGAGTTATCGTTGCATTTGAATGATTTTAAATTTGTTACGGGAGTGAGCGATCAATAAAAATTCATATTTGAATAGCTGAACTATTATCGTTCAAAGGCCAAGAAGTGATTTCATTAGAAATATCGTTTTCAGCCGATGATCGCGTCTAACGAACATGAGTGCTGAAAAATGTCAAGATTATATTTGAATAAATGAATCAGTTCATTTTGTATGGTTCATGAATCACTTCAGAGTAGCTCATTTCGAAGGTCCGTTAATTCAAACTTATTTATGCCGAAATTGGTAACATTTATGTTTCAAATGAAACAAAACTCTTTCCTTATTCTCAAAGTGTACAATTAAGTGTGTGTGCGTGTGTGTATATGCATGTATTTGTGTGTGTGTAATTACGTTTTTTAGTGCTGGGTAAATGTATGTGTAGAGTCATGCAGCATTAGTGCGCAGTTACAGTGCAAACAAAAGGAGAGATATCTAACTGCATATGGAATATGTTATATATAGTATAAGTATGTGCTATATAATATATAGTATTTAGTATATATAATACATATATATCGCATATATATATGCATGAATAGCTGATAGCTTAGGTTAGTGGCGATTGCAGTGGATTAATTTTTTTTTTTTTTTAGCTGGTGCTGTTAACAATAAGCGTTACTTTAAGATTAATGTAGAACACGCTGACAGAAATAATATGAAAATTAAAAGATTTATATATATATATATATATGTATATATAATGTATATGAAATTAAGGTCAAATAATGACAAATAGGGCATTTAAACTAGCTTAAACATTAAATTGACTAATACTTTTAGTTTTTTAGTTTTAATCTTCAATGTTGAACCAAATTTTCCAAAGATCTAGCAAAGCAACATCTTAATTTTGTAAAATATATATATATATATTTGTATATATATACAGGATATATGGAAGTCTGGTTTAAATGTGGTTCACACACTGAATCAAAGCTGATTAATTTACAATATTTGGATTTAGTTTTTGGTTTGTTATTAATTACAAAAGTAAGAATTTGGAATAAGACTTTTGTTACGATGATGAGAAAAATACTTGAAAAACGTTGTAAAAGTTGAGAGGAGGAATTGAAATAAAATTTCAAATAAATTCCCTAACCTGCTGCATTCTCTGCAGATCATTTCTATCTAATACTCCAGTTACCAATTGAACATCTCCGCGAATCGTGATGTGAGGATCACGTTCGACAGCCAGGTCCAGGATGCGCAGCTTATTCACCGACAAGCCGGCGATGACACCAGCAAAAGGACGCTCGATCCTCGTGCGGCCATTGCGACTAAACTTGCCGCCAACTTGAATGTTCGACATGGTGTTGAAGACCGTGGAATGATGGGCTGCCAAACAGATGTCAGAGATCATAGTTAAGTAAACTTCGACTGGCTACCGTTTCGAGCTCACCCTGCGGCGTCAGAGTCTGCACGTTGTAGTCGTCCAGCTGGAGGGTGGCGTTGCCGCCCTTGCGCGAGAAGCGTACCACGTGGTAAGCATTATCGTTCACCTTGGTGCCGATCTCACCCAGCGGCAAGTCCACGCTGCCAATGTTGTAGACCATGAAGATATTGCCCTCAACTATCTCCAGCTCCATGTAGTCCTGAGTTGTGGCACTCTCCACACGCAGCAGCACGGCATCCGACTTGGTTGTTATGAAACCCAATGCGATGTTGTCCTCCTCGGTGTCGGCTTGCGCGCTCTCCGGAAAGGTGTACTGCACCATGCCCTTGTTACTGCCAAACTCATAGGCGATGGACTCTGCAACGTGGAGGGAAATACCATATATGAGTTTAGTCTATCCGGAAGCCAATAGCTACTCACCGTCATAGCAGGTGGGGCCCGTGTAGGAGGTCATGTCGCACTCGCAGGCGTAGGTGTTCCACTGCTGGACACAGAGTCCTCGGTTCGCACACGCATTCTGACTGCACTTGGTGGGTCCCTCACAGCCACTGACCACCAGGGAGCTGGGCACCACAGCGTCGCTGGTCAGCGAGGGCGACGAGTCGCCTAGATCCAATGACGCTAAGCAGCCCTCGAAGCCAGACCGCGAGGATATCGAGCCCGGCAGCTTGGAGTACATATCCTTGAATACTCCTCCAACGTACAAGATGCCAGCCAGCTCGAGATGCATATTATTTCCAGTCAATGTGATGATCTCGAACGAGTCATCCACGGTCAAGGTGTGGGTCTTCGGGCCAGGTCGTCGTATGCTGACCTGGTGCCAGCGATTGTCATTCATGTGAATCCGAGACTTATCGCGCATCGTGATCGGCCCGTCGCCCAGATCGAAGGTGTAGTGTATATGTCCATTGACCAGCTCCACGGCCACGAAATCGTTGCGTCGCCCCCCATTAAAGATCAGCAAGCCATTCGGCTCGACGGTCTTGAAGCGGAAGTCTACCGAGATACTGGTATAGGCCTTCAGCATGGCCAGGCCCACATAGGAGTGCTTCGATCTGAAGGTGGCTGCATGATAGGGCTGACCGGCCGGCGAGTTCACAAATCGAGCTGTCAACTTGAAGGTGGCACTGGGCAGAGCTGATAGCTCGGGTCCCAGGGACTTTACTATATCCAGATATCTGAGTAGGACCAAGAGTTTTGTTAGGATCTGAGAACATTCCTCTAGATAGATCGCTTCAATTTACCGCTGTCCATTGAATATGAAGCCCTGCATTTGGCCAACAAAGTTGGGCATGGTCGAGGTCATCTGTATCTCCTCCTCGGCATGGAATAGTCCACCCAGATGTATTGAGCGTATCTCCATGGTGCTATGTCTACCCAATATGGTCTCAGCTGTGTTTGGAAGAATACAGCAGAGATTGATAAACCTCAGGGGTTCTCGGATATTATGGGGGCAGATAGGGACTTGCTCTAATAGTTTAGTTTTTAGACTAGGCAAAGTACCGTTAACATTGTTGATGTTGATATAGGCATACATATGTATAGGATGTATACATGTATATAAATATATATATACATATATATACGTATACGAGATAAGGATATATATTGGTTAATTGAGTATAGTAGTTGTAGTAGTATTAGTAAATTGTTGTTGGTGACAAACGAATGTTACAATAAGCACATACGGCATATGTATTCAAATATAGTAGAGTAAGTAGGATAGAGAGTAGTTATATAGAGGCATATAGTTGAGTATGTATATGCATATATATATAGGTTATATATATTCATATATTGATGTATGCATTTAGTAGACATAGAGCTAAAGTTGATCC
Organism: Drosophila arizonae; assembly: GCF_054131065.1. Classification (NCBI taxonomy): domain Eukaryota; kingdom Metazoa; phylum Arthropoda; class Insecta; order Diptera; family Drosophilidae; genus Drosophila; species Drosophila arizonae. The sequence goes on along the minus strand of NC_142922.1, from coordinate 896,597 downwards.
AAAAATCATATCAAGCAGTTAAGTTAAGTTTTAGTTGTAGTTGGTGTCACTTGACAGTGGGCTAAACAATAGTCGATGCAGCTTTTTTGGGTACATACTAAGAGAAGAGTGCAGTTACGATAGTTATATCATGTACTATATGTATATATATGTAGAGTCTATACATATAGTAAGTGAGCGAATGTGTTGGAGTCTATGTGTGTGTGTAGATATTCTGATAGAAAAAGAAACGTTTATTCTTGCTGCTCGACTCGAACTAGCAAACACAAGTCGGGTACAACCGATTGGATAATACCCGTTCACGATTGTATTCAATTTGAAATATATAAAGAGTTGATATGTAATACTTTTAGATTACTTTTGTAGTATATAAAGCTATAAGATGATTATGGTAGCTATGCGTGCCCAAGAGGACTTACATTAGCATATATCTAGGTATATTTGTAACATCAATAACGGACAAGATGGAAGACAATATACTCTTTGTTCAAATCGTGAATGGGTATTGAAAATAAAGAAGAAGCTATATCGTTAGGTGTAGTTATATAGAGTAGGTAGTTGATTAGGGTGCGCTTGCTGATATATATAGATACATATATATCTACACACATACATACATACATACGTATACGCATATACATATATATATTTACACATGTGTGTCGATCAGCATCTCGTTTTTGGTGTGTGAGATACATTTTTGATTACGTATACGATTACGATTACGATAACTTTACGTAGCGGTGACATTTGATTTGTTAGAGGTGCAAGTTGCTCATTAAGAATAATCAAAGTTTACGTAAAACATAAAGTTTTTTTATATGTATTATTTTACCTACACCTTGAACCCAAGAAACAAAACATTTATTAAATCGAAATTAATAATAAGAAAATAATAATTTTGCTCCATTTTTTCGAACGACATTTAAACTAAACATCGATTAATACTCAAATCTTGTATATTTGTATAAATTGTTGATGTTGTTGATGGCAGTATGTGTGTGTGTGTGTGAGTGTCCCTGTGTGCGTGTGTGCATGTTTCCTATACATATGTCGATTACATTTAGCTAATAATGGTGCATTTATTGCCTCAATGATGACTGCAAATGATATTTCATATCTGAAGCATGCAAATGACTTTAAAAGAGAGTAAGAGAAGAAGAGAGCGCGAGAGTCGATGAGTGTAAAATCTAATAAGAGCTTTAGGGATGGGTTACAAGTTGTGCAGTTGTTGCTGCTCAATCACATACATACATGTTAAGTTGCACTTATGCAGCCAAAAAGAGTAACAGAATATGAGAGAGAGAGTAAGGAAGAGCGAGAGACAGATCCGTAGCTAACGACATGTACAGCAAGTCATGCGATTCGTAGTTGGCAATTTTTTGTCCATTTGCCTTAGTACTTTCCTTTATACTATATTTTTCGGGTGCGCACATGCAAACGCTTCACGCGTGTGTGTGTGTGTGTGTGTGTGCAAAACTATCCGTTGAAAGTGCGTGTGCTCGCGTGTGTGTGTGCGCTCAACAGCAAATCTTTGCATGCGCGTGTGTGTGCATAACAGCAAATTTTTGCGTGAGTGTGTGTGCGAACGGCCTATGGCCAAGTGCCTTACACAGCGAGAAACTAATTTGTATGTTTGGACACGTTGGTTGGTTAGTTAGTTGTTGCTATTGCTATTGCAGTTGCTGTGGTTGTTGTTATTGTTATTGTTGTTGTTAACGAGTACATATTTTAGTTAGTTTACTTAACACAAAGCTAATTACATATTAAATGGTGCAAAATTACAGCCCTGGGTGCTTCCAAGCATTGTTTTGCCTCCTCGTCTCAATAAGTCGCAAATCGCGTGCGTTTTTCAGTTTCCATTTGCCCATTTCCCTTCAACACTTATTTTTCACTGCTTTTTGCTTTATTTGTTGGTTGTTGTTTTGGCATCACGCTTGCGACTTTTATCGAGCGATTTGGCAAAAAAATGCTTCACCGAGTTTCTTGCGTGTCGATTTTTTTGCTCTCTCGCCTAAAAGAATTGAAATTATTTTTCATTTTTGTTTTCATTTTCTGCTTACTGTTTGCATTTTGAAATAGAAAAGGTCATTTAGATCACAGATTGTGATTAGAACATTGCTGTCGCTGTTGCTGTTGTTATGCTTGTACATGTATATATATATATTTTAAAGATATATATATGAAAAAACACGCGCCTCAAATTAAAAAAAAATTAGAGCATTCTGTTCACATACCACACTTTCACTGTTTTTAGGTTTTTTTTTTTTTTTTTTTTTAGCTTATGCTTAGTATTGCCTGTAAGTACAAATCTTGATATTTACATCAAAACAAAAAAGTGACAAAAATAAAATAAAACAAAATAAATAGATTGAAAATAAATAAATAAATATAAATTATAAGTTGTAATAGTTTTACAATGCTTGATGTTGGGCACAATAAAAATAAATAAAAGAGAGAAAGCTCAACATCAAGAAAATATAAGATTGATTATTTTTCACTTGAACATCTATAAGTACTCAGTATATGATATGATTATTATTATTTTCAAGGACATAACAATTTACAAGACAATCATCAAGTTTCCATATTGCATATATATTTATAACATACAATGCGAGTTCAGCAGCTTTCACTGCAACTCTAACTGTAACTGTACACCTGAACATTATATTTTATTCACTTTTCGATTTATACACAATACACATACATACATATAGAATGCTTATATGTATGCACATGTATAAATATATATAGCTTTTTAACTGTCGCAGTTTAAGTTGGATTTTGGATTTTGAGTTAATTTTGGTAAATCAAACAAAATACTTAGATGGCAGAGAGTAGTAGTAGTAAAGGGGAAATCGCAAATGAAAACACAACATCAAGATGTTTTGAAAAAGTCTCAAAAACAAACTAACGAGAGTCGAACAAAATAATTATTTTTAATGAATGATGAGAAGTGGCAAAGGTTTTTTTAAGTATGTATTTTTTAAAGTATTTTTTGCGAAACTTTTTTTTTCAACAAATTCAAATTCGAATGAAATTGAAATTGAAATCAGAATACGGAAACGTAAATGTGGTTAGAAGTTACGTTAAGTTAATGTTAAACGTTACGTATTACGTGAAAGAGGCGTACATATGTATGTGTTGGTGTAACGGTGAATTGTGATACGTATACGTGTTATGACCAAATATCGACTATTGTATGTATGTAAGTATGTATGGAGAAACTGTTAGTGTGTGTGTGTGTCTTACGATGAACAACAAATCATTAATGAATGGAAAAGCAAACGTCTGTATATATGATATATGTGTATGTATATCATTGAAGATTCTCTTAACCGTATTGGTATGTGTGTTATATATTCTCATCTGTGTGTCTGTGTATGTGTGTGTGTGTGTTGTTAAACCAAAAAATTAACTCTCAAAGCAAAAATTGAAAGATTTAGAATAAAATGAAAGTAAAACCCGCTGCTAACTGTTTTGTTTTATTATTATTTGTTGACTGGATGCTAGCACCTGCACACACCTTTACGCAAAAGGGTAACAAGAAGGAGAGGCCGGGACAGGTACAGTGTATAACTGTTAGAACGGGTTCATTGTTTGTATATATACATATATATAACTAACTGCAGTAATGCACAGATTCTGATTCGGGCTGCTCTGATTTAGGCACTTCAATGCGAAACTAATCAAGTTGGGCTCTTAGGGGGACTCGAGATTTTTGGGAGTAGCCTTCCAAAAAAAAATGAAAAAAACGACACGGCACGACACGTAGTAGGGCGTTAGATGGTGCTGTTGATACATACATAACATACCCCTGACGGGGGGAGCCCCGTCGACTTGTAAGCGCAGATTCGAGGCTCTGCGCGAGAATCGAATCGTGTGCCAATTGTTGTCATTGAGCACCGATTGGCCAGCGAGCAAGTTCTACGGGGTATACAGAGGCGGATTAGTTGGATTAGTTGATTACATGAAAGTAAGTAAGGCATTTCCGCTCTATAATCTCTACCTTCTCTCGATCGCTGAGCCGCACGCTGGCGCGTATACGACCTGCCACGAGTGCAATCTCCAGGCGATCCGGTGAATTCGACTCGGCGCTCGTCAGGAGAAGCAGACCCGCCGGACGGGATGTCTTGAAGCGTATGACCAGCTCCTCTGTCTGGGTCTTGGTGCCCTGGCCATTGGCCAGCCAAATGGTCATGTGCTGGCTGCCGTTGAAGGCCAGCGTGGCCAGCTCCCTGCCGCACGTGGGTCCGCCGTACAGCGTGGCTGAGCAGTCGCAGATGGGCCGGTTCCAGCCCTCCAAACAGGTGCCGCCATTCAGGCAGGGATTGCCGCCACACACGTTGCCCTGCACATGGCACGAGGGCTTCACCGAGGCTGTCGAGCGCATTTCGTGTGTTAGTCAAGTATTCAAGCTAACTATTGTAATATATGCTAATTGTCACGACATACTCACCTGAATCTTGGACGCGTGCAAAGGCTGCTATATCGATCGCCTTCCCACTGAGCACCAGGTCACGCAAGCAGCCAACAAATCCTTGCCGCAGCGTTGCCGTCCAAATGGCCGCCGGCCAGGCAACGTTGTTGTAGGCCGGGCCAACGCCGCCCACATACATGTGGCCGTCCAGCTCGAGTATGGTGCCATCGCCTGGTGTACGGAAATCATTCCACACACCATCCACACTCACCTTGGCATCACGACCGTTGCGCCGCAAGATAAGATCATGCCAGTCGCCATCGTCGACGCGACGCCTCGAGGCGCGCACCTTGGAGGCGCCCGAGCCCAGGTCCAGGTGTATATAGATGTGACCATTCAGCAGTTCTATGGCAATCAAAACGGGCTGCAACGCGAAGCAAAGCAGGTGCTAAATCAAATCAGGAAACTCATCTGAAGATCTTGGACTTACGTTCTTAGCGCGTGGCTGCTTGGAGCCGGTAGCCAGAATGATGATGCCATTGGGTTCTTTGGTGCGGAATTTGAAGCTGATTGAACTCTGCTTGCCCGTCTCCCAAGGTGGCAGAACCTAAATATAAGATGAGATAAGATAAGATTAACATATTGAATAGCTCTTCTCTCTTCCGTGCACTTACCAAATGGGATTCGCGTGTGGTAAAGGTAACCGGATCTTGTGGATCGCCACTTGGACACTGATACTCCACGTTGCCCGCCACTTGAATCAACTTGGAGCCGGTCTTGGCCAGATCGATCAGATTCAGATTCAACGTATCCGCCGAGAACTCCACCTTGCGCAGACAGCCCACAAAGTTGTTGTGAACCCGGGCGCCCAACAAAGCTCGCGGATTTACGGCGCCGCCGACATAAACACGCGAGGAGGAGAGCATGGTGAACTTGCCAGCGATGTGAGAGTGATCCGTGTACACGTCATCCACAACAGTGACGAGCTGTGAAAGATGTGCTCATTAGATATTTGCTGAGTAGAGCACTCTCTGGTAGTACTCACTCGACAGAAGCTGGTTATGGACGAGATTTCCTGAATGCGACGATGGACGGTGACCTTGTGCCACTGATGATCATCGAAGCGCACCTTGGCTGGTTTGATGTGCATCTCCTGCTTCCCGTTGGCCAGGCCCATAGTCAGCGAAACGCCGCCGTCGCGCAGCGCCAGATTCAGGTAGTCAGTGCCGTGTCCCGTATAGAAGAGTAGTCCGTTCGGCTGGCGGGTGCGAAAGTAGAACGAAATCGCATCCTGGGCACTGACAATGGGCTCAGCGCCTGTCTGGCCCAAGTCGTACGAGAGGAACTGTGTACCGCGGAACGTTGCCTCCGATGGCGCCTTCTCCTTCTCACAGTACTGGCCATCGTATTCCAGATTGCGACACTCGCATATCGGGCCAGAGTCAGTTGATATACATATGCCTCCATGTTGGCAGGGGTCGTTGCGTTCGCACGCGTCTGTCGTATTCCCTCGAACGCCCTAAGAAATTAGATTAGCATGCTACTTAAGAGGTCGTTCCCAGATAGAAAAGTTAGCTTTAGAGGTTTTGTAATATGAGATTTATTTATCGTCTACAGATTCTGTTAATTCCGTTTAGATATTCATCGGTCTGCTTGTCGTTCCACAAGATCAGTTTTCTATTCTATGTGTGTCTCCTTGCCTGTCCGTAACTTGTCCGTCTGCCTGTCTGTTCGTCTGTCATCTAACTTTCTGTTATCCTTTTTATGCCTGTCTGCTCTGTTAAACTCTAAATCACTTACCCTCAATCCTCTCTCGCGGGTAGGCATCTCGCCATGGTCACAGGGCGCATCGCCGCACTTGATGTCGCGCGGCTGCTTCATCTCCTGCCTTCGGGTGGTGCCACCAGGCTGATCCGCATAGACGAGATTTCGAATGGCGCCTCGGAAACGTGGCTCGAAGATGACGCTGGGCAGAGCGAGCAAGGCGAGCTTACTACTATACCAATTGGGCATGCCGCCCACATAGACATCCGAGTTGCTTGCGAATTTGCCGAACTGGAACTCCTTGCCCTTGGTGGTACGCTGCTGGGAGACCCCGTCCACAATGAGCGAGGTCTGGTCGTCATTGCGCAGCACTTGAACCTTGTGCCAGTGTCCGTCGTGCAGCTCGCGTCCCACTGTTATGATCTGCGCTCCGCCGCCTAGGTTGTAGCGCAGTCGGAGTGCACCCTCGACAAGCTTCAGCTCGAAGAAGTCATAGGTGCCGCCATCATCTGTATAAAGGACGAGGCCATTCGGCTGCTCCGTCTTGAACTCCAGCTCCAAAGTGCCATTCAGGCCAGTATACCATTTGCGAAAGGTGTAGAACGAATTCTGCGAGCCGTCCAGCTGAAAGCCAGCGCTAATCGTTATGAAGCTGGTCACCAGGCTAACCAGGAGCGCCGTCACGATCAGCACTCGGTATGAGCGACGATGTTCGACCATTACAAGCGGCCGTTGGCAAGGACGAGGCTGAGCACCTGGCTGTGGACGTGGACTGAGCTGCGAGTGCCGTTCATCCAGTTCTCTTCGACGTCGACGCGCCTTGTTAAACAGCAAGTCGGAGGTGGAGGAGCAGGCCTTAATGGGCGCGGGTAGCAATCGCGTGCTACTATTATTTCTATTGTTGTTGTTAGTAGTATTATTATTATTATTATTATTTTCTAGTTGCGACAGTAGCTCCTCAGCGGCGTCCATTTTGCGGGCGTAATCAATGCTGTGGTCTGTCATTGTCTCAAGTGCATAGTCTGTGTGAGGATGATGATGGTGTGTGTATGTATATATATTTAAGCTTTGATATGTTGCACTTGGCGCGCGCTCATTCACACACACGCACACACTCACACACTGTAGCACTAACACTAGCACACTAACACACTAGCACACTTACACACACGGACACACAGAGTTGCGCGCGTAAAACGTAAATGTCGCCTTGCTCTGCGCTGCGCTGCGCGTATACACGTTGTATTCCAGTCCTTGAGAGTCAGCTTTCCTGCTTCTGCTTCTGTTTCTGTTTCTGCTTCTGCTTTGTGTTTGTCCTTGTATTGGTGTGTACTATTACTATGGGAGGCCGAAACGCATTGGAATTTTATCCGCGCTTCGAACTTTCATTGAACTTTTTCCAGTTGCAAAGAGCGACAGATAGAGTGAGCGAGAGAGAGAGAGAGAGGGAGAGAGTGAAAAGCTCGTCGCGCGCAATGTTGGCTGCGGCTGTTACTCAACTGTTACTGAACTGTTACCGACACTTAGAATTCACTTGAATTGATGTTTTTTACTCTTTGATTGTGTTGTTCTTTGAGTTTTGGGCATTTTGTACACTTCATTTGCATATGGGTTAACAAATTACTAACAAGCGTGCACATTTCTCTATTATTTCGACAGTTTATTCGTGTTCGAGGGCCGTTAGCAGCAGCAGCAGCAGCCTAATTTGTGGCTAGGCGTAGGGGTGGAAAAAGCTCGCCGGACACCCCCTCCACCCGTTTTAACAACTATGGCGCCCACAAGCGCCTCAACGTACATGTACATACTAAAAATCGGAAAATTTTCACTATACGTAGGCGAAAATTTCGAATGCCAAGCTTTGCTTGGGAGCACTATGAACGATTTCAACAATTATTTTATATCAATCAGTGCTTATCTGATTATATTTTCACTATTGATTTTGGCTTTGAACTGATTTATGGTTCAAACACTACATTTGCTTACACAACGGTCCAGCACACACTCGCTCGCATTTTTTTTTTCTTCCCACAGTTTTCAACAATTTAAATTTCACTTTGGGGATACTGATTTAGAATTAATGATAAGGAATCTGGACTTTTTCCCGAAACGGGATTACAAAAATTATATGTCGAATTTTCCGCCCAATTCAGCTTCCCACTGCTTCAGGTTTTAATATCGATCTGCGCTGCATTCACGACAAGACTGAACTGCAATTTCAAACTCAATTCCTTCACAGCGTTTCCAATGGATAACAAAAGCTCCGACTGCGAATTTACTGCTTGCCAGCTGACGGCATAGGAAACATTTCGTATACGCTACATCCGTGCTGTAATGCACACAAATTACATTTAATATTCTTGGATACTATTTTCTTTATTTTATAATGTAAATGCGCACTTTTTAATGACTAAAACAGTTGCCTTAACTTAGCAACAATCAACTTTTGGCTGCACTTCCATTCGCCCCGAGCAGTAGACTACGAATTAGCCTTGTCTGTTGTGTGTAGGGCATCAGAATGCCAAAAATTAAAAGCTTGCTTGCTTGGACGAGCCGTGCATATGCGTACTACTAACATACATATATGAGCACACACACACACATACAAACGCGCACATACATACACTCACACATGCGTAATGAGTGCAGAACACGCAGGTTCATAACCTGCACCACTCGAAGCGTATTAGAAGGGACAGAATATACACATGCATATACTTATATACATATATCTGTATATACATAGATATGCACATACATACATATATACTGATACAGGGACGTCTAGGACGACCCGTGTAAATGCCTTGACATTTATTACACACTTCACAACTTCGACAGTTCGGCGTCAAATTCGATTTGCATTTGCAGCTGTGCATAACTTAATGTGTATGTATGTGCATCTGCCTGTGTGCCTATGTGTGTGTGTAGGATATTTTCGACCGCACGCGTTAGTGTAAATGGGAGCTGTTAGGTTAAGCGCATATAATATGCAATTTCACACGACTCTTCCAAGGCCGCCGCAGTTCCTTGGTACATATGTGTGTGCGTGTGTGCTCGCGCATGTAAGAATATGCATCATTATTAACGTCACTCTATACACAAATCACGCACTAACCATTACGCATTATTACGCAGGATATTTTCAGAATTTAATTATAAGATTTTTTCCATTTAGCGAGCAATGTTAAGTTGAGTCTCGCACATGAAAACGCGCTGCCCGTTTTGACTGCAGCAACGTGATGCAGCGACTGCTGAGGAATGCCTAGCAAGAAGCTTTGAAACATTTTCATACACAGGGTATTTCATATGGTTACGGCCACAGCTGAGTACGCTTTAAGAATTTGAATGTCCCTAATAAGAAAAGGGAATAATGGAATTTTTAGCTCGGTGCACATAAATAATTTGTTAGCATACTTTTACTTCGTGGATTACAAGGACATAATAATTATTTAAAATGTTGCATAGTTCTGAGGATGTCAATTAATACGCAAATCTAAATGTTAAATAACAGAATTTTAAACGTTAGGTTCAAATAGTAACAAGATATGTATTGTTTTATGGTAGAGTGCCAGCAATTAGTAAAATAATAATATTAATCATTTTATATTATTTGTTTATTTATTTATTCTATTGGTGTAGAGCTTACCAACAAATAGTAAAACAAACATTTTAAAATTGACCTATGTTAATAACAGCTCTAGTTGATAGCAGCAGTGTTGTAAAAGTAAGGCAGCAACAGCTGAACAACAGCTTGCCACCCTTCACTGCTGCCCGCTCTCCTAAAAGTCGATTGTTGTGTTCCTGACGTTTACAGCTGTGCGATTAATTTGAGATTTATTATCGAACACTTTACAAGGCAGGTGTATAGCTGTATGTGTGTGTTTATTAACACAAGCAACAGGCAATCGCGCTGATTTAAAGAGTACTCGACAGAGACAATTTGACTAACGCTTATTCCACTGATAACAGCTCAATTACGTAATGATCGTAGGCACTCGACTTAGCCGTCTGGCGGCCGGTCGCCTCTTGCCTGGAATGGCCAGCAGATGCGCCCACACGGAGCGCAAGGTGCAGGTGCCCGATACGGGTGACTTGCACATTGTCGAAAGTGGCAGCGGCTCGCGCAGCTTGCTCTTAATGCCGGGCGCCTTAGGCTCCGCCTGGACGGATTTTAAGCCACAGATCGAACAGCTGCCCAAACTGTTACCAGATCATACGATCATTGCTTGGGATCCGCCTGGCTATGGCAAATCAGTGCCACCGCAAAGGAAGTTTGGGCTGGACTTCTTTCGCGAGGATGCTGAGGCAGCTGTCAAGCTAATGCGCGCACTGAACAGACCCAAGTTCTCAGTCTTAGGTTGGAGCGATGGTGGCATAACTGCGCTGATCCTCGCCGGCCGGCACGCCGATGCTGTGGAGAAGCTCGCCATATGGGGTGCCGGTGCGTATCTAAACAAAGATGAGGTGCAGTCACTACAAGCAATACGCGACGTGGCCAAATGGTCGCCACGCATGCGAGAGCCCATGGAGAAGGTCTACGGCGTGGAGCGTTTCGCCCAACTATGGGGCGAGTGGGTCGATGCCGCCTGCGAGTTCTACAAGCAACGCGATGGCGACTTCTGTCGCAGCGAAGTGGAGCAAGTCAAGGCGCCCGTCTTCATATTGCACGGCAAAAAGGATCCAATGATTGCCCCCGAGCATGTGCCCTGGCTAAAGCAGCGGCTGCCCAACGCACTTTACCACGAGTTCCCCGACGGCAAACACAATATACATCTGCGCTACGCCGAGGAGTTCAACAAGCTGGTCGCCGACTTCTTCAGGGGCAAGGAATAGGACATAGTTTACTTTGTTTTGCTTATGAACAAATAGGTATAAAGATTTATTGATTCATGATTTACAGAGAACAAGAGTGTGTTGCTTATTTGCCCAGCTGGGCACGGATGGTGGGCACGTAGTCGTCGTACTGAGCCTGGAAGAAGTTGCCGGCCACAGGAATGCCGAAGTTGTACTTGGCCACATAGTCGCGGATCTTCACATTGAGGCGACCCTCCAGAGTGCTGGAAAATAACAAAATTTCGTATTATTTACGCCTAATGGAAGCCGGAAGTGGGCTGTAGATCCGCTTACGTCTTGTTGATGAACTTGTCGCTGGTGATCTTGTCGTTCTGCTTGAAGACGAAGAAGACATAGCGATGCAGACCGCTGCCCTCAGATGGGCCGGCGCCCACATACTCGGCGAGCACCTGACCATTGGCGACGTTGTTGCCGGGAATGTTGATCACGGCCCAGTGGAGCACCTCGCGCATCTTGGGGTCGCTGCGGCTGGGTGCATCAGGATCGACCATGAGGAGAGTGTACAGGGCGCCAGCTTCGGCATCCCAGCTAACGGTGGGCTGATCCTTCACCTGTGTGGGCGTGAGCTCCTTGCCGAGATCGACCTGAGCACCGGATGGGTAGGTGATGGTAACACGAGCCTTTGGCTTGTCGTCGATGATGTCGGGAATGATACCGCTGGTGTCCATGTTGCTCTTGCTGCTGGTTATGCTCTGTCTGGCGTTAACGCAGTGACTCTGCCTGCCAATGACAATGCGTGCGCTATTTATCGATCCCGGCAAAGTCGACGTGTGGCTAGCCGTAATCAGCCTTTCATTTTCGTGCATTTTTTTTTTTTTTTTGCCCAAATGCGCTCTAGATAAAGATAAAGATAAAGACGAGTCGGGTCGAGTCGACTGACTTGGCCAGCTGATAGCAGCGGCGATAAGTGCAACAAATGCTTCAATTTATTGACAAGGATGACTACAACGACAAACTTTGAACACCTGCTCAGCCAGCGAACTCCTTGTTCCGTATGGGCACATAGTCATCATACTGCGCCTCGTAGAAGCAGCCAGCTATGGGCTTGCCCAGGCCATGTTTGCCAGCAAAGGTCCGGGCACTAAAGTTGAAACGACCTTCGCGGGTGCTGCGATTGAATATACCCGGTTATATAATTATTGAATTTAATCTATATATATATGTACGTTTACCGCTTATCTATGTGCAGCGTCTCCTCAATCCCCTTGCTCTGGCGATAGAGCAGAAATATATAGCGATGCAGGCCGGTGCCCTCTGGCGGGCCGGAGCCAATGTATTCCGCCAGAGTTTGACCCTTGCTCAGCTGATTGCCGGGTATGTTGACAACGGCCCAGTGCAAGATCTCCCGGAACTTGGGCTCCTTGCGACTGGGTGCATCGGGATCGACCATTAGCAGCGTGTGCAGCTGTCCCTCTTCGCCCTCGGGCGTGTCCCACGAGACTTGAGGCTCATCTTTGACCTGCAAGGGCGTCAGCTCGTTGCCCTCCTTGACAACCAGATCGGCTGCATAGGTGACCTTCAGCTTGTCCTTCGGTGGCGCCTCATCCACCACATCGGGAACCAGAGCATTCATTTTTGGCCTTCTTTAGCTGGAATTGCAGTTAACTTGGTTTCCGTTGTTATCAATGCTGTTAAATTGTAGTTCGATTTGATGATTCAGTCTAGAGATAAGGCGCAACTCCTTATGAGTACATATGCATGTGTATTTGTGTTTGTATGTATCTGTGTGTGTGTATTCCTATCACATATATATTCTAATTAATTAATATCTTACCGTAAACGAACTGAAATCTAATTTCGAAGGCCCGGTGACTACTATAAATAACAATAACTATTGTCTCCGTATAAATCAAAAATGAACTTTGGTCAACGAAAGTTTTCCATTTATTGTGTAAAGAGCCAAACGCCAAGCACCAAGCGCGCACACTCTATCTAATTAGACCCTAAACCACATGCAAAGCGAGTTGATAGGGTATATTGCTTTTGCTGTGATGCATGAGGCCATAGTATACATACATAGATACATATGTACATATATGGTTTGATTATCCGATCTATCGATTGTGTAACCGATAGTCGATCTATGCGATTGAAAATAGATTGTTACCTTCCTCTGTACTGCTACTTCATCATAGGGTATTTGATATTCGGGTATGCCCAGCACAGCAGTTCTTATGTACATAATAATTTTAAAGGCCAGTTAAAGATATCAGTGCACGTATACAACCACAAAGTATCCTCACTCACTCATATGCACACACACAGTCATACGATATGCCATTTGTGTGCGTTTATCAGCGAATCGTTAATTAACTTCAGCTGGGCATAGTCTATATATGTATATAAATTATAAGTCCAGTTGTGGCACATAACTAAACATTTATTATGTGTCCGAAGAGGCGAGCTATGTATATCTTTAAAATTAGTCATAGTAGAGGCGGCTAGTTATTCATTATTTTGATTATATGTATATGTATGCAATTTATTTATTAAACAATTCGAATAGTATTAACACTTTGAATATTAATATCAATTAGCGTTGACTGACAGGTTTGCTCTACATTAAATGTTCATAAAAAAGAGAAACTTTTAATATAATAATACAAATCATAGTTGGGAGCAGCAAAAGAACATATGAGAGTGAGATTTGAGACGCGCGCCAGGGCGTGTTGTAAACGATAGGATTATAATTGTAATGATGTGTAAATAATAATAATAATAATATAATATATATATTGTATATATATAATGGTATGTATAATATATGTATGTGTGTCCGTTGCGCTACTATATATGCTTGGTATCTTTGTATATATAGGATTGTTGTGGGCTAACTATTCGCCCATTGTTGAAGAACTAAATTTGGAATACGAGACAACATTTGTTCAATTTGGATTGAGTTAAATTCCAATAACAATATATATTGGCTCTAACGTTCAATTCTCTTATTTGTGTTTACTCCTTATGCTCCTTCGATTCAAAAGAACATCGTGGAACACGTTTAGCAACGGGTTTCGTAGAGGCCGCTGCGGCCAATGTAGCGCACCCATTTGACCACGTCGTGATCGGAGTAGTTGATCTTCGGCTCGAAGACTTTTAGGTAGCGCACCTTGAAGCCCGATGGCGCAAATGGGACCTCAAAGTTCATGGATATGGGTGGGCGAGTCCATTTCTTTTTGGTATCCGTTTCGAGTAGTTCGATTTCGGCCGAGAGCTGCGTCTCCTTCATGCCCGCCATTCGCTTTATTTTCCAGACGATTGCGTTCTCCGATGCCTTGTACTTGGCCTTGCCCTTGAGGCAAATCAATTGCACGCCCGAGGTGTTGAGCGGAGTGGGTATCTTCACCTCGATCTTCTGGCCAAGCAGCGAGGGCTTGAAATTCGACTTGAGCACCACTTTCACCTCCATCTTGGTGCGGCCCACCTCTCGGACCAAGGGTATAACTCGGAATGGTAATGAAATGTCTTTTGTTGTGCGGTAGCGCATGAGTTCGAATTCACCGTCCGGCGGTATAAAGCTTATCGAATGCTCCGTCTCGAACTTGCTCAGCTTGACGCACTGATGGAACTGGCAATCGTCAATTACAACCACCGGCTTGCCGGAGCGCGAGGTTTCGGCCTCCGAGTTGCCGGAAAGGCCTCGACCTTTCGATTCCATAACGATTTTGTCATTGATGCCAAACTTGCATTCGGGCATGCCTGAAAATAGGATTGATCATTAATAATAATGCGAGTGGAGTGCATTTCATGACCTACCTGACAAATAGGACTTCATGACCACCTTGCCAGCCACGTGAGCTGACAGCACTTGACCCTGCGGGCTCATTAGCAAATTGACATACTCCAGCACATCGAGGAACAGTTCGTTGCGTCGGTACTTAATGCCCTCGCGTCGCCATCCAATTTGTCCCGTAACCTGGGAGGTGATTTGCATTTGCTCCTCCTTGGTGGCCGACTTGATGCCCTGCTGTGTGATGAATGTCTTGAGGGTGCCCGAGTCGGTGTTTTGCGGATAGCCAAAGTCCAAGATCTCGTCGAGCAGCTCATAGATAAGCACAAAGTTGTTCTTGATATTCTCCTCGGAGATCTTGCCAAAGTACGACTGCATCACCTCAATGATCTTTAACAAAAACTCGAACACCATGGCAGCATTCACATTTTGCTTGGTCACAGCTGCGAGCCAAATGTTGGCACGCTACAAATATAGAGGGGGAACAGTCATTAAAGGCAACGATCTTTCATATCCGGTTGACGTGGCACAAACCTTGATGTGAAAGAAGCTGGTTCTCGCAATGTTCGTTACTGGGGAGCGCACCTGCTGCCGGGCATGGATGACATTTACCCGAAAAGCGTCCACGGCGTTGCGACCGATGTCATCGCGATAAACTCGGGATATGAGTACCTCGCCCTTGTGGTTGTAAACGAACAAACCACCAATCATTATTGCGTCTTCTAGTTGCGCAAACGGACCTTATTGAAAATTCGTGCTGTAGCTTAGGCAGTCGGCTGGAAAATCAAAAATTTTCCACAAATTTGGACCCCACAATAACTTTTCCTCACAAAAAATCAATTGCTCTTGCACTCCCCCTTTTTTCCTTTCGATAAACAATTTTGTATCAGTGTTATCGATTATAGTTGCGATATTTTGCAGCACTGTTGAAAACAGCGCAGCCAACTTTAGCTCGTACATGACTCTGCGGCTTTGACAAAAACATAGTTCATCTTGAGTTGGAAATTATTTCCTTGTTTAATTTAATCGAGGCGTCAAAGAAAACAAAATGCCGACTGAAAACCTTGAGGAGCAAGGCCTGGAGAAGAACCCCAACCTAGAGTTGGCACAAACAAAGTTCCTTCTCACGCTCTCCGAACACAAACAAGATGCAGCACTCAAGACCAAGCTGCTCGATGCTATTCGAGCCGATAATATGGCTCCATGGTATGAGCACATCTGCACAGAGTTAAATTGGACTGTGGACAAGGATATGCTGGCACGTATGCGCGAACAGAACCGCATTGCAATTGAACAGCTGGACGCTGCCATTGATGATGCCGAGAAGAATCTAGGCGAGATGGAGGTACGCGAAGCCAATCTGAAGAAGTCGGAATACCTGTGCCGTATCGGCGACAAGGCAGCCGCTGAGACAGCCTTCCGCAAGACGTACGAGAAGACCGTGTCGTTAGGCCACCGCCTGGACATTGTCTTCCATCTGATTCGTCTGGGTCTGTTCTATCTGGATCACGACCTAATCACACGCAACATCGACAAGGCCAAGTATCTGATTGAGGAGGGTGGCGACTGGGATCGCCGCAACCGCTTGAAGGTATATCAGGGAATTTATTCGGTTGCTGTGCGCGACTTCAAGGCAGCGGCCACCTTCTTCCTGGACACTGTCAGCACCTTCACCTCATACGAGCTCATGGACTACCCGACCTTCGTCCGCTACACTGTTTACGTAGCCATGATTGCACTGCCACGCAACGAGCTGCGCGAGAAGGTAGTGAAGGGCTCCGAAATCCAGGAGGTGCTGCACGGCCTGCCCGATGTGAAGCAGTTCCTGTTCTCCCTCTTCAACTGCCAGTACGAACAGTTCTATGTGAATCTAGCTCAGGTGGAGAAGCAACTGCGCGCCGATTATCTCGTGCATCCCCACTACCGTTATTACGTGCGAGAGATGCGCATCTTGGGATACACACAACTGCTGGAGTCTTACCGTTCGTTAACACTTCAATATATGGCTGAGGCTTTTGGCGTCACTGTCGACTACATCGATCAGGAGCTGGCCCGATTCATTGCCGCTGGACGCCTGCATGCCAAGGTTGATCGCGTGGGCGGCATTGTGGAGACCAATCGACCAGATAACAAGAATTGGCAGTATCAGGCAACCATCAAACAGGGTGATCTTCTGTTGAATCGCATACAGAAGCTGAGCCGTGTGATTAATATATAAGTTCATAATCATACTCATACACACCCAAGAAAATATAAAATTTTATTAAAAATTCAAGTTATTACAATGTAAAACTAAAATAACATAAAACGATACTACTTCATGTATGTCTTGCTGCAGTTAACAGAAATGTATATTTTTTCTTAAATTCGCTATTCAAATGTAGTTTATTAACTAAATTCTTTGGAATTCATTTTGGTATCGTCTTTCTTTTTTATTTATTTGAGTATTATTGCTGCTTTCCGTTTGTACTTAATTTGTTTGTATTTCCTTTAAATTGACATCAAAATGCGCCAGGTGGCGCCTGCCTATCGAAAATTTTCGCCGCTGTTATCGGCATCGAAAATGCAACGTTGCGTTCGCGCTCTCTCTAACAATTTGAAACTTGTGCTCTCAGTGCACATCAGCACCCTCATTCTTGCACGGCCAATCATGCTCTTTGGTTAGATCAGTGTCGTTATTTGGGCTTTGATTGTTGCTGCCCATAAAACTACGCGCCATATTCTCCAAGGCAGAAGCATTGCGAATGCCACAGTCTAGTGGTTCATCGTTCTCATACTTAAGTGCCTCATTGGCCCGGTGCTGCTGTTGGCTCGCCTCGGCCGATGCCTTAGCCAGATCGTGCAGATTCTGCACGACCTCATCAATGATTGGCGCACCCGATACCATGCCCATCGCAGGTAACGCACCCAATCCGGCCAAATTGTGGCGCCGCATCTCGGCCAAACGATTTGTGCTCAAATTGATCAGGGCATTCATCATGACCTTGTTCCGCTGATAGTCCTTGCGCAAGTGCTGGCGTATCTCCGTGTGGCAGTGCTCGTTGTTCGTCACGATTATCTCGCCGGTGTCCGTCGTCGTCACCCGAGCCTTGCAATTGAACTTGCGCGACAAATTACACTGCCAATATTTCTTATCCTTGCGCACGTACTGAATGCCGAACGTGTGCCCGTCGTGGACCAGCAGCGGTTTGCCACGCTGGCTCAGCATGAACTCGAGCTTGCCTTGGAACCAATGCTCGCCAGGTGCGACTACAATATACACAAGATAGCCAGCATTGAAAGTATATGTGTGTGTGCGTTGTCTCTGTGTGTGTGTGTGTGGGTGTGAGTGTGTTTGAGTGTGTGTGATTGGATGACTGATTGATGACTGGACATTCACAAATGAGCCCCATTATTAAAGTCTCATGCAGTTACCATGAGTTAGGACTTACCTGATTGCTTAAAGCTATCTTAAGGCACGATTACCTCATTTGTCTAAGCTAGACTTGAAACAAGATCTATTAACTACAATTCATATATTTCAAAATTTAACTAACAGTGACTTCAGCCGACCTTCAGATATGATCATCATCATGCTTATTGACAGCTAGTATAACTGCCATAAACTTAGGGCAGGCAGTAAATTTAATTAATATTAGGTTCAACTCTCAGCTTAGACAATGAGAAAACGTGCCTCTGTCCACAAATTATCAACTCATCAATTAGATCAGATCAAATCAGATTAGTTAAGATTAGATCTCATCCGAATTGCATTAAGTCCGATGAAAAGGGTTCGACATTGTCAGAATATGTTTCATTTTTGCATTTTACATTCGGTACATACATACATACATACATATGTAAATCGTATATATATACATACATACAAATAATCGAAAATTAAATCAATGAATTTCATCTAGACAGACTAACTAAGCGGCTTCCAGCCGCAATAAATTATCATCAACTTATGAGCTAATTCCTTTAGATGTTCTCGATCTTGAAGTTGTGTCCACTGCCCGGCGATATCGTTATGGAGTCGATGACCTGAGCACTCTCCGCCGAGCCATCTGCACTGGCATTGATATCCACATGCTGCCGTTGCTGCTGTTGCTGTTGCTGCTGCTGCTGCTCGGCTGCATCCATTTGGCTGGCAGTAGGCGGCGGACTCTTCATGCCCAGCGGCGATTCGTTGGCATGCATGGAGGCGGAGTGATTGCTCCGATTCGACTGTGGACTCTGGTCGGCCAGAGGCAACAACGTGGAGCCAGCTGCTCCCAGCTCCAAGTGTGGTGAATGCTGTGAGTGCTGTGGCAAGTGCATCAGATTTGGATTGTTGTGCATCATGTTCTGGATGACGCTGTGTGATGCTGCGGCGGCGGCGGCGGCGGCTGCTGCTGCGGCCGCTGTGGCTGTTGGCGGTGGCGGTGCTGGCGGCTGAGGTGGAGGCGGAGGCGGCGGACCTGCTGACATGCCATGCTGATCCATGCTGTGATGCTGCACCAGAAGATTGGGCAATGCCTGCGTCAGCTGATGATGTTGCTGCTGTTGTTGTTGTTGTTGCTGCTGCTGTTGCTGCTGCTGTTGATGATGATGATGGGGATGGGGATGGTGGTGGTGATGATGATGCGGGCCAATGGGAAGGGCGGCTGTTGGAGTGGTCTGACTGGTATACGGATTACTGCCTAACCGTCCGACTGGGCCATGATGATTCATTTCCAGGACACTAGTTGTGGGCGTGACATCGTAGCTGACCTGCCCAGGATTAGGATTGGGCGTGACAGTGACTAAATTGCTGCCGCTGCCGCTATTGTTGTTGTTCGCATTGCTGCTGCTGGAGTTGTTGTTGTTGCCAGCGCTGCCGCCTCGCATGTGCGGCATATGATTGTGCACGCCCGTCGCGGATATGATCCTGCCCAGATGGGTGATGCAGCGCGCTCGGCACATGCTGATCCGATAGGACTTGCACAGCCAATAGGTCTTCATGCCCTGCTGTGTGGCGACGGTGTTGTTGCGGTTGAACACGCAATTACCGTGCAGCAGCGATGTGGTGGACAACATGACCATGTTGCTCCCATCTGATCCGGAGTGCAGCGTTCGCAATAAATATTAAGTATACGTACAATTTTGGCAGAGATTAGTTTGGGGGCAAATCTTTCCAAAAACAAACAAATGCTTTACGAATGTTATGTACAAGAGGAGCGAGAGAGACAGAGAGAGGCTAACATTTCGGATTCGGTAGGTTTGGAAGTGGGCAAAAGCATATACAAATATATTTAAAATAAAACGATACTTAAAGCTTAAACGAATGTTATGTACAATTTTGATTTGTTATTTTTCATTTATGGGAGATTAGGTAATGGGCAAAAGCATATCAAATCAATTCAGTCAGCAAGTCTGTGGTTAGGCTAGAGATGGAAACCACATGCGTATGTCGAGGCCCTTGTTTCAAATTCAAATTTGTTTTCAAATTACGCGCGCAGCATTTATCATTGATGTTCATCAACTTCCAATTATTCCAGTATATTAAATGAGGATTCACTATTTCTATCTCCTACGAACATCGAATACGCGGTGCGTGAGATATTAAAGCAATTGTTTTTTACACGATAGCGAAAATTCGCCAAAGCCATCTCTAACTCTATCGAATTATCGCGTGTAATTTGAAATTATACGTAATTCATCGATAGAAGGAAATCACTAAAGGACATCTCCAACTCAACGAAGAGTGAAATTTGAAAAGCCACAAAAGTATTTGGAACACAACTTGCAAAATCTATATAAAAAATAAATAAATATTCGCAACATCGAGTCCATCGGTTTCCATCCCTGTGGATTAGTAAATTACAAAACATGGAATATTTTGATGATATGATGTTCAAATATGTGAGCCGAGCGTATGGAAACTCAAAGTCAAAGCGAAGTAAACATGCAACAGAAATGATGTTTATATAAACATGAATGTTTTGATTGAAGCTGGGTTCACCTACTTGACGGTATGTCCATGTGATTGGCAAAGTTCTTGGAGTAGTCGCTGGGCATATACAGCTCATTGGGATATTCGGTGGCTGGCCCAATGCCAAGGCCACTGCTGCTGCTGCTGTTGTTGTTGTTGCCTCCGCTGTTGTTGTTGCTGCTGCTGTTGTTGCTGCTGCTGCCTGGCAAATTGCTGGAACTGTTGCTAGCTGAGCCACTGTTGCCCGTTGCCTTGTAGAAGTTATTGTAGTCCAGATTGAAGGCCTGCGCAAACGGATTACGCAGCGAGCCCATCGCTGTCGAAGAGGATGCCGAGCTGTTGCTCGTGCCGGCAGCGCTGCCAACGCTGCTGTGATGACCCTCACCCTCGCGCTTCAGGCTGCCCAGATCGTAGCGCGGCTCCACCATCGAGATGTGAGGTATGGGTGGCATAAAGAATTCCTCCGCATTCAATGCGTGCTCCATGCTCCCGCTGTCCGTATTATCAATGCCATCCAGAGATCGCCGCTTGCGCGAATAGATCGACAGCGAGTCGCTGCTGAAGTCTGCGGCCGCTGATCTCTTGTTTTGCATGTATAACAGGTGATTTACATCCGTTCGACAGGTGCTCGGCGAGGCTGTGGGTGTGCGCGAGTTGCTCTTTGGCTCATTCTGTTCTGTATCGGACTTGCTGCTGCTATTGTTGTTGTTGTTGCTGTTGCTGTTGTTGTTGGTGCTGCCATTGTTGCTCTGGCTGCTGCTAGGCTCATCGCCGGCGCCAGCGGCGGCATTTGTCGCCTGCCCAGTCGACTTCTCGGACACATTGGAGCCGGGCGGACTGTTCGAATTGGTCGCCAGCCCCTTGATCTGCAGCAGTTGGCCAATCTTCATAAACGACTGCAGCTCCGTGTGCTTGACATTAACAACGCCTTGGTACATGAACTCCAACAGCTCGCACATAATATTGAAGCTCACATCTTTGAGTATGACTGCAACGAAGGAGGGAGAGAGAGAAAGAGTGAGACAGAGAAATTGAAGACGTCGAGGCAGTGAGATACTGGAAATATTCCACAAGACATAAAAAGTATATATAAAATGGGACAACAATTCATTTGAGTTCATGTCATAAGCACTCTAGTCTCTGCTGCATGCCACGCCTCTTTTTGCCTGCGACTTATTGTCTTAATTGAACCTAAAAATTAAGCTAGCCCTAGTCCCTAGTCCAGATTGCACAGGAGTCGAAGCGACAAATCGAGTTTTATATTTTGGCATTGGAATTTTTTCTAATTATATATATTACGCTCTATATATGCAAGTAGTGAATGTGTGTGCGTCTCTGGGTAGGAATAAAAAGCATGTTCAGCTTGAAAGGAGGTCACATTCATAGTGGAGATGTTATCATCGAAGCGTTCAAATACTAAATCAATACATAAAAAAAAAAAACACACAGCTATAAACAGCTACGATAAGAATACTGAAAACTTAAATATAAAATATATAATAAAATAAAAAAAAAAACACACACACACACACATACACACTCAACAACAGTCGAGCAACAACAGCATGATGAAGAGGAAACGCAGCAATAACTAAGTAAATAAATAGCATCTCATATTATCGCCGCTGTCTGATGAAACGGTTCGCTGAAACGGTTCGAATATTTCAATATTTTTTTGAGATTCATTAATGCTTCTGCTGAGGCGGCACAGTGGCCCACATGCGAGATTTGACCCACGGCTCAGCATAAAATATGCCAAATGAAATTTGAAAAATTTATATATCATATTTGTTGAACGTTGACTAAGAGTCTAAGCGTTCAACTATACTATGAAATATATTGAGGTTGCATTAAAGATTCCTTTCAAACAATACAATCAACTGTCATTAGCTGTAACCGCAATTAGTCACAATCCTGGTGTAAAACTTCAAGATCTTAACACTTTTAAAAGACGACGACAAATATGAATGTCTATGCAAGTCTTTAGCCTTTGTATCAACCCATAGTATTCAATATAAAACAATATGCTAAAGATTCTCATACCTAACTAATCATTAACTTAATCTCAGCTCAGCAGAGTCTTCACCCTTGTATGCCATCTAATTGGCATTGTCTTATTATTATCTTTGTCTAATTATCTTTGGCACCGCAATCGCAGCACAGAGCTAGTCAATTCGAACCGCTTTGCTTGAGCTGCTAGCAACATCTAGTTAAATAAATAAAAAATAAAACACAATATTATCACTTGTTCTCAATAACAATTTCTATATATACGTATATACTTGGTCTGTCATTTGTTGATCTGTTGCTTAATCTCGTGTCGGCTATGGCAAGCCGAGCCGTCATCTATCCCATCCCATCCCATTCCATTGCTATCTGCTATTCGTATCTGTGCGTCGCCACGTCCGTGTTTGTAAGCAACGCAAAGATCAAAATCCGAGCAATTTATATATATAAGTGGAGATAATAACCCTCAATCGATCGATCTAGTTGCTACATATGCTATATATAGTTATGCATGAGCTTGACGGCTGATCCTTAGTTCGATACGCTAGGAAAGTGCAACTAATCAAATATAAACTTAGATTCCAACAGGTTCATGTGCCCTAAAATGGATTGAATGGGTGTATTGGTTTTTGTGGCAGCAGCTTTGGGGATCAAGTATAATATTGTCAAGGATAACTAATCAAATCGATCGATCTCTCTGCACAAGTCAATCTCTTTTGCGAATGAAAGATACATTTTATAGAGCGGAAGGATATCAGGGGATATCTGTTAGTCGAGCACACCTGATGAGAGCATTCTCAATATAGTTTATAAGTAATCGTATCAATCGACCGATCATTGATCTGTGAGTGATTGAGCTATCTGCTAGTCATCTCTACAATATCTGATGCTACAAAACAAATATATTTTTATTATATTTATATGATTATACAGACAGTCATACAAAGCGATCTTTACACAGTCAGCATGATCGAGTCTCACACACACACATTTTAAAATATGTTATTGATATTTGTATAGCGCGAACAAATCTGTAGATAAACTTTGTCTAAAGTTCACGGAAAATGTGATAAATACGCATAGAGTAAGTATGCTGTTGATAAGCAGCGAGATCGAAGCAACCCAAAAAGCAAGTGACAATTCGGGCACGATCAACGATCATCATTTGTGTATGCTGCATATGTGTGCATGTATGTATGTACATATGTATGCATGTATATGTATAGAGAGAGAGATGTCGTTGTCATTTCTGTTTTATGAAACTGAACCCAAGTTGATCTCTGCTGATATCGCATAGCTATATGGCAGATCATCCAAGCGAAGCCGTCGCCGCAGCAGCTACACGAATGCGCAGGACTGTGAGTACGATATATATGTAAGTATGTACAACTGTATGTATTCTATTTGTATAGCTACGTGAAGTAGTTCTGTTACCACCCATTGTCTCGAGCACACGCCCACTTTCGGCGAGCGACCAATGAGATTGCAGTCGATCGACCAATATACGAAAAAGCACTTTTATTTTATGATTATGATAAATGTTTATCGAATCAGAGCGACAATTGATTTCGTTTCGTTCTTTTTCCATGGGCCTTCTCTATTTCGAATTGGAATTGCTATTGGAATTGGAATTGGAGTGGACTGTCAGCGCACAAACATTAATAATATACATGTTATCAGTTAACGCCATATTAGTCGGACATTCATAGTGTAGCTGCTAGCTATATAAATAGTAGAATCTGATTAGGGACTGCGACGAGCGCCTGATCACGATCTCCACATAACACGTATCCCAACTAGGATATTGTTAATGGAAAAATGTTTAACTGTGCTTGGGTTTGTACTCCAATAGGGATATATGGGAATCCAAATAAATATCAATGAATTTTATTAGCCTTTCATATTTATTGTATGGGTCTTAACATAATCCAATTTGGATTTTCTGTATTGGGACAGCTCGGATAGCCACTCTTCAGTATAGACACCATACAGATTACTTATGCATATAAAGAATAATTTTTTACCGAAGACCTGGTTTAAGAATATGATCTAATTCTATTAGATCATGAAGACACATAATTATATTTAGTATATACTATAGTCTTTTCAGTATATTATATTCCTCTCACTTGATGAATAAGTAATTTTTGCTTGTTTTTTCTCCGTAATCTCTAGAGACATACGATTATAATTATTATTTAATATTCATTTCCGGTCATTTCGTTGTCTTCTATCACAACCAAACCTTTGTTATTTTTATATCAACCCCGGTAAACCCAAGTCAGATAAGGACTTCTTGAAGAATTATATATGTATTTGACACTTTTTAAGAAAATACAGAATCCTTGATACGTTTAGAGACCTCGCATCATAGCTTGATTTCGAGAATAAAAGTTGTTTGCTCAAATAATACTTCCTTAAATTATGTCGCTTATAGAGCTTATAGCTTGAGTTAACTACTTTACCCTGGATTATATAGTTGTTGCCTTGCCATATTTTGGATAAGCATTATCAAAGTATTTGGGAATCAGCCCAAGGAATTAACTTATCGATAAGTAAATCTAAATCTAAATCTATTTATTTCTGCTACCGACTTTTGACTCATAAATTAAAAATATTGTTTGGCCAACAGAAGAGGTCCATAAAAAAGCCACAAAACTTTTTCAAATGCCTCAAAGCCAAAGTCTGATATTAGTTATATGATACACCTATAAAATGTGCTCCTGGTTCGCATACGTCAGCAATGCGCCGTGACTGACACAAGCCGGACGCAGAGGCGTACTATGGGAAGTATACCACATAGATGGGGAATTACATTTGGGTGATTTTATATTGAAGGTAAGATAACAAATTTATATATGGAACAATATATGTAATAAATATTATCATAAATGGAGATTAAATACTTTTTCATATCGTAAATATTGAACTCGATATGGAATTCATATTGAAGTTATACACTTTACCATCAAATAATAAGAGTTGTATGGAGTTTCCAGAAGTGTAACTAGATTTATCGACCCAAGAGAGGATGTAATTAAGAAGGAAGTTTCGTGAAGGAAAGAAAAAAAGAAAAGAAATAATGAAAAGTTAAATATAAATAAAAGTATTTTTTGTTTATTTCTGAACTGTCTTTTGCTTACTATAATAAATAAACTTATTTTTTACTACCCCCATTAGGAATAAACGGCTTCCTGTATACGCCGCCCCTGCTACTGGTTACTGCTTTGTGCTTTCTGCTCACTGGTTACTGGGCTAGTATTGATGGCAATAAAAATAAAAATTTGAGTTTGATATTTACGACAAGTTCATTCGGTCGATATTATATTATCTACATTTATTGCAGCTAATATCAGCAACAGCCGCAGCTCCGATCGCTGGAGCACTTGAAGAGGAAACACTATAGCTATCGACTAGCGTCTGTAATTGGTTTAGGTTTACTTACTTACTGCTATACCCTCAGCCTATTGAAATTTGCTCAAACTGGGCATATGGGTTACTTTATACAAGAGAAATTAGATGCGATAGAAATACTTGACTAGCTTGTGTCGACCGAGTTTAAAGCAAGTTGATCAGCAACTTTTATCACAATCACAATTCAATACGATATTATCCTAAATATTCAAGTATTCTAAGTATTAAAAGTTCTCAAAATTCTCATTTCATCATCATTCATTCCATTCCATTTCAAATTTTGGGCTTATTTCTGAGGGTATTTGCTAGTCGACAAGCCGAGGTAGAGGGACTTGTTTTGGGCTTATTAAGTGGCCATTGAGCACGCATACCCCACAGTAGGCGTCTCTGCGTCTCTCTTATCTGACCAACTAGCCATAAGTCAAAAATCTTATTTTACGATTTCAAATGATACCAAAAGCAGAGTACCAGGCGTATATACCGGCCAGCCCATGGCTGATAAACACTCAAGCTGATACTTAATGCTGTTTATGCCAATAATAAAACTTTAACGAAATCGAAACAAAACAGAGAGCAGAGGAAGAGAAGGAAGAAGATAATATAGGAGGATTACCGTTGTGTACGAGGCCAACAAAATGGCGTAGATATCATGTTAGAAGTGCCTGGTTGCATGAATGGGCATATATACGAGTGTATACAGATGTCCATATATACCTATGTCTACTACTTAAGTATTTTGTATATATCGATCGGCAACAAGGCAGCTACAACAACTGGAACTGCAACAACAACCATGGTTATATCAATATAGCAATTCATATCGCTTTGGTTACCAACTCGAACGTCAGAGCAACCCTAATCAATATCTCGAAAAAGTCTTCAAGTGCCTCAACTAGAGACGGAAGCGTGTCCACACTTCTCCTCTATATATTTCTAATGCTCGTTCAGTTGCAGGGCAAAGGGAGTATATTGGTGTTGTGCAAGCTATATAGTCGAACATCCCGCTTGGTTAGAGGGTATTTCCAGGATATCTACTTTACTATGACCATTCGTTAGATAACATATCAACTCCCCTCTAGTCGTCTATCATCCAGTCTAAACAGAGACAAAACTCGTTAGTTGCTCCACAAATGATTACATTTACATTAGCAAGCACTCTCGTGTCACGCTGGGCAACATGACACGCGTGCATCTCTAGCATAGACGGACAGAAGTGCCGTTAGAAGTGGCAGTCGAGCAAAGGGAGGGAGGGAGGAGGATGGGGCAGCCAGGGAGCGGGCAACCAGTTGCTCGTTGGGCAATAAATGATTGTTGGGCGCGATAAAAAGATAAAATGTTTGACTTGTTGTTGTTGTACAAGTTGTTGTTGTTGTTATTTAAGTGTAACACGCAGGAGCAACAACCAACAACGACAACCAACAACAACAACCAACAACCGACAACGGCAACAGCAAGCAAATCATTTGGCTTGTTAGCACCTTTTGCTCATTGTTGTTGCTGTTGTTGTTGTATTATGACTTGGTTTATTTATAATAATTTGTAGCTCATAGCATTATTTATAGCCTATATTAATATTCTTTATCTTTGAAAATAATAATAATACTTCTGGTGGTGTTCCATTCTCTAGCTTCCTATTCTAATGGGTACGCTAAGACGGACAACTACTCTCTATCCATTTCGAAATTTATCGATAAATATCGATTGTATTTATTGACTGATTTTGTCTTATTACTAAAGTTGAGCTTCTTTAGGTTAAATTTAGTATACTATTCACATTTATCTATTTATTTGTCTATTTTTAAAATAATAATCGATAATCGATATCTTCGATTATATTAATATCTAGGAATTATATTAATAGGAAAGTGCTTGCAAGAGTTGAATACATCAATTCGTCGAAATTATCGATTAAAATTTTGAATACTTGCTATTGACTTTATACAAAATAAAACTTCTAGGGTATCTCACAGTGCGTAATTTCCAACTAGCTGTTGTAGGTGTGCTGTTGTTGTTATTATTATAGTTAGGTAGCATATTTCTACAGCTACTTGAAAGATAAAATATTGTTGTTTATTGCCGCTTGATCTGATAAAGCCACCGTGCAGCAGGCGTGTAGAACAAGCGAACGAGTCAGGCAGACCCCAAGCCCAACCCCAACCCCAATCCCGAACCTCCAAAGCCCAAACCCAGCCATTGGTTGGACGGACGAGCGATATGATATCCATATGAACAATTCCACAGTCCATGCACCAATATCTAGGTTGAAGTGAGTTAAGCATTGGATCTACATTTGATGAGGTCAGCAACGTACCCAACTTCAAGTGGACGAACGGGCTGCCTTATCACAAGCGGAGCACGAGCAGCGTGTGGTGCATGTGCATATGCATTACAAGGGCTGGGGGTGGATATCAGTTCGGATGTGAAAAGGAGTGGGTAGCACAAAGAGACAACGAGAATCTAGAGACAATATGGCGACAGCTGCCAATGTGGATGTGGAACATGAATGCGGTATGCACTCAGTGAGGTGAGTGAATGTGGAATGTGGAATGGGTATGAGGAGGGCTGGAAATATGGGTGTTGAGGGATCTAGGATCTGCGGTGTGGATGGTAAGACTGAAAGCGGATGGGACTGAAGATCGGATGTGGAATGCCAATGAGGAGTGGAAACAAACAAGATGCTGATATAGAATGTGGATATTGATATAGATGTGGTTTCGAATATGGAATGGGAATGTGAAGGAATGTACATATAATTTTGGATCTGTATGAATATGGACTTGGATGTGGAGCAGTGGAAACTATGAGCTAGGTGCAGAGCGAGACAACGTGGCGACAGCTAACCATGAAAGATTATCATCAGTGGCTATTTGATTTTTGATTTATCACTGTAGCCAAATAGTGAAGCAAGCATAGGAACATATACACGTACAAATACATATATGAGTAACAGATATATATACATATATACATTAATATATATAGAGCACAGTTTGGTTCGTTGTTAACTCCCAAATGTGACATCGAATTTATTATAAAGTTGATTTATATCGACGAGCTTGCTTGGGCTGGCATTTGACAATTGACGGGCGCGCTTAGATAAACTGACAGGTGCACGGCGATAAAATTTCCACACTGTCGATAACACGTAATACAAGTACAGTAAATGCAAGTTAGAGCGAACAATGTCCAGACTTAAACCAATCCTAGTCGTGGTATTGAAACATGCTTCTGATGGTCTTGATCTTTTGAATGATTCTACGCATGAATTACATATAAGATGCTAATAGGATTTTGTTAGAAGTATGTTAATTGGAATTGTTATTATCATTTATTATTGTGGAAATAGGATATACTTGCTGAACAGCTTTAAAAGCCTTTTGGCTATGAGATAATAGAACAGGAAATCTTTAGAGCCTACAATTCTAGAGCAAATCCTTATTTAGATGCCTAAGAGTCTGGTCCAAAAAAAGAGCTTATCTTTAACGAAACATATCTGATTGGAGTCACGCGAGTAACCGAGTCGGATTCCAGTTCAGCGGAGCATATACTGTACATTCCACAGCTTGGGAGCCGCCGCGTGAACATTTTTGGCAAACAACAGCTAGACAAATCGGAGCGGAGCATCGCAAAAACAGAAACAACAGCAACTTGTGAAGAGAACGTGAGCAATGCATGATTAAGTGAGAAACGGAGTGGAAGAGTCTGAGAGAGGGGATTGGCTTAGTTTACTTACTGATTGGATGTTGGCAGGGATTGGTCGTGAATATCTCTTGGAAGTATGGACTGCATATGGCCAGGACAATTTTGTGCGCCTGCAGCAGCTTTCCATCGCAGGCCAACGTGACGTCCACTAGATCGCCGCGGTCGTACAGATTCTGGAAGCCGCTGGCAATATTGTCCTGGAAGTTCTTCCAGCAAAGCTTAAACTCATCATCCATGGCGCTCGCCCGCCAGCCAGCCAGCTAGCAAGTGCTATTATATATTTATATGTGTATACTGGTGTATATATATATAAATATAATTATTAATATGTTAATTGTATTATTTGCTGCAATTATTTTGTTAAAATGCAGAGAAATCGCGAGCGGGAGCAAGAGTCTGTTTTTCTTTTCTTTTTTTAATGATTCTTGTTTATTTGCTTTGGGCCGTGATTTGTTGGCTCGTTCACTTTGTGGTTGACATTCACAACTGAGATGCCACAGAATGTCAGATAGAACATAAACACAAAAATATATCTATATATGCACGTATGTATGAGTGCAAAAGCACGCTCACGAGCGCCAACTGCCGTCGCAAGCAAAACTCAGAAGATGCGAGTGCTATTTTATTTTTGAACAGATGCTGCAAGCGATTTGTTTATTATTGAGGTTCACGCGCACGAACACGAACCGTCTGCGACAACAGCCACATTGACTTTGATTTCGGTTTTAATTAACACTTTTTGATTTAAAACATTTTTATCAGAAAAGCGTGAAATGGCAGCGGACGCTGTTTACGTTTCGATGCGATAGAGAGACGAGTGAGCGAGAGCGAAAGCAAAGAACATGCGCACAAGCAAAACAGCTGTTGCAATGGTAGTGTTGTAAAATCGAAAAAAAAACTTAGCGGCTTTGCTCCATTTCAAATTGTAGAAAAAAATAAGCAAAAATATATTTCTCATATACGCACTTATGTTTGTATTGAATAAACTAACTATTAATATAAAATAAATAAAAATAAACTAGCTTTTGATATTATTTATTGAATATAGTTTCTTAATTATCATACCCTCGTTTAGCAAATAAGTTTGGCAATTACGCGATTTATTTGATCGATTTTCGATAAATTTACGGACGAGGACTATAAAATTATAAACCGCCAACATTGCTGATTGATAAGAGCTTATCTAAAATTTGTAAATTCAGCGACATATGTTGGTTGAGGCCGACTTGGCTAGCGCCCTGAAATCGTAGAGCCAAAAAATGTTTCTAGGTGGCAAATGCGAGCGACTCAGCAGATAACGTTGCCGTGTATAACCCACTTAGTATTCTTAACAAAAACAAAAAGCTTCTTATCAGAAAACGGTGGATGGCTTGCACGTTAATTATATATGTATATACATTCATACGTTCATAGATACCAATGCCAATTGGTCACCGGTTGATTTCTCTAATTTAGTGCTTTAAAAACGTTCAACCACTGCGGGTACAGCCGATCTTTGATAATCCCTCTAGCAAAATGGGTGGTTGTTGTAGTGAGTTTGTCTATAAATTTTCATATTTCTAAGGATAAATTCGATTTCTTTACTTATCCTCATTTTTCTTTAGGTAATCGTAAATCGGTTGATTTGCCAACGGTGCCCCCAGCGCCAGCAAAGCAGCGAACCACGACATTACCGGAATTTCCAACAGTTACAAACAATAATTCCGGCATTTCTTCATTGGGTGCAGGGGGAGTTACAAATAGAGCACTTGAAGAGGATTAGTCCTACAAGAAACGCATAAAACATGTGAATTCAGAAATATGTGTTTAATGTATACTTAATTTATGTTTATATTAAATTTCACATCACAAATTATAGTAATTAATATCTGTGTGAGATATGCTGCAATAAATAATAATGATAAATTAAACTCATGGAAAATATTTTGAGTATGAGCGCCAACAGCACACATTGGGCGCACCTGTTGCTTTCAAGCACATATGACAAAAAATCAACAACAACAATAACATTAAGTACTTATGGAAAGTAACTGGTAAGCAATAAACATAAATAAATTCAAAATGTAATTATCGGCTCACCAGCAAACGTTGTACAGCACTGAGAGCACAACTGTTGCTCAGATACTTTAAAATACTTATGCAGAGT
Source organism: Drosophila arizonae (assembly GCF_054131065.1). Classification (NCBI taxonomy): domain Eukaryota; kingdom Metazoa; phylum Arthropoda; class Insecta; order Diptera; family Drosophilidae; genus Drosophila; species Drosophila arizonae. The sequence continues at coordinate 864,622 of NC_142922.1, read as the reverse complement.
AACGAATAAGCTGGGCGCATTCATCTGGCACCGCACGTGCATGCCGCTCGTGTGTTTGATTTTTTTTAGAGAGTTTGTTGTCAATTTTCATAGATTGTTTATGAGAATCGATGCGAAAGGTGTATAAAGATGGCCATACAAACGAATAAACGGAAAAGAAAGCATGAAGCTGCATCCGCAGACCAAGCCGACGATGCTGAAATAGCGGTACCCAAAAAGATGCAGAAGGAATCCGACACGCCAAAGCGAAAATCAAAAAAGGCAAAAGACAAGGAATGCGATGAGCAGACGCAGTCACCGCAGAATGAAGAACAGCAGGGAGAAGATATTGAAAAAACAAAAAAGAAAAAGAAGTGTAAAGAGGCGCAACAGGTAAATCAACAAGGCGAGGAACCGGAGACAACAACAAATCTCAGCAATGACAGCAAGGAAGAGCCGGCTGAACTTGAAGGAGGCCAAGGCGAAGAAGAAGAGTATGAAAGAATGGATGAAGATGAGATCAGTCCAGATTCGGGGATTGAGCCCGAAGAGCAACCTATGCGATTTCCTAATGATTTCAAAATGCTGAATTTTCGGAGCAAATTGCTTGGAAATAATTTTATAACAGGTAAGTTGTGATTAAGACTATGGGACTTTTAATTGACTAAACATTTTTATAGAGTTGCGGCATTTTCTGTACATGTGCCAAATCCGTCCAAAGATCGTGGCCAAATATATTGAAAAGCGTGGCAAACCTTTGGAACTAGCCGAAGCTTTCAATCGCATCGACAAGAAAAATGTGCTCCATTTAGGCTACCTATGCGAGGCGTTGCAGCGTGTTATCATGGAAATACTCACGAATCAAAAGGAGCACATGGAATCGGCTGCACACGCCGGAAGATACTTTCTTAAGGCCCATGGCCCGCTGCTGGAATATCTGTTGCAATCGGCTCAGATGAGTCATCGTCGTAATGCACTCAAACTGCTGACTGCAATTGTCTGCGTGGATGCACAGCTGGGCAGGCAGGTGCTCAATTCCTACGACATACTCTCCAATGTGAAGACGATGGGCGAGATGCTGTCTCACTCCAGGTATGATTACAAAAACGAGGACACTGTGCGTAAAGCATATATACACTTCGTGCTCTCCTTTCTGGTGGATGGCAATGTGGTGCTCATTCGCAACATTCTTGATCGAGCTCATCTGATTCGAGAGCTTTGCAAGGGTCTCTTCTACGATGATCAGGTGACCGTTTGCGTTGTGCTCAACGCTCTGCGTCAATATGTACTCGAGAATCCCAGCATATTGAAGACAAAGAAGGTGCATGTCTTCGATTTAGAGTGCTGCAAATATCTGCGACGCCTCTACGACTGGCAAGGCCCTCAAGGTCTAGTTAGCTGGTACAGTGGACAGAAGAAGGACAAAACAGCAGCAGTAGAGAGCAGTGCGCCGGAGGGACTCGAGGCTGTAGCCGCAGCTGCACATAAACTGCTCCTGTTGCTCTTCACCTCGCGCAAGCATGGCATCTGCTTCGATGCGATGTCTAACTATCGCCAGAAACACAACAAGCTGCAGGGCAAAGTGTTGGGCTCACTTTATCGTCCGTATAATGATCCGCTCAAGAAGGAGCTGATTCTCAAGACGCTGCAAGCCTGTCCGGATCTGGGCAGGCATACGGTACGGAATTTCTCCTCGATTGTAAATCCTATATATCTGCCAGCGACAGATTTACGAAATGCAATCGATATGCTGGCCCAGATCATTGAAGCCTTGCCACCGAGCTCTCTATCTGTTGCCCTGGATAAGATGACCCTAACTGACTTTACCTATTGGATCAGGGAGGTGTGCCTGCCCACCGAGGCTCTGCTGCACATCGTGAGCAAGAGTATGCTGAACAGCAAGGATTTCCCGGTCAGATTGGCTGTCAATCGCTTACTGCTGGCCATGATGACGCAGTATAGCAACTACGTGAACGCTGTTACCCTGAGGGAGCAGTCGAAGCGAGCAGGCAACTCGTTGCGTAAATTTAAGTTCGAGCTGCTAAATCATTTGCTAATCAACTTCCCACCTATCGAGGGCATACTGTACTCGCTGTACCTAAGTATTCAGGACCGATCGTCAGCAGATGTAAATGTGCTGGATCATCTGTCGATCACTCTAGAGCTGATCCTGATCATGTGCAAAGAGAATCGAGCATTCGTTAACAAAACGAGTCAAATTCTTGATTATTTGGATGTCTTGCGTCCGTTGTACGAGACGAACTTCGACGAGGCGGTGGAGCAGAGTGCGGATCAAACTGAACTCTTGAGCAAGGTGGAAAAGATTAAGCTGGAGCTGAAGTCGATCAAAACGATTTTGTTGCTCTTCCCACGCTCGCTGCATCCGCAGGAGCCGCTGTTCGAGAAGGTGTTCCGGTCGTTCATCAAGGCCTATATGCTGGAATCCGATTTGACTATTAAGACAGAGGCTGGCGAGCTGTTGCACAGTTTGCTCCAAAACACGGGCATGTTCGACTCGTCGAGCTACGAGATTGATATTTGGCTGGAGGCATTAATTGGCTTCGACGGCCAAACTGTGGACAATGTGACCAGCATTTTGCTGACCATCCTCTCACTGGACCTAACAAAGGTGGAGCAGCTGCCCACGCAGAATGCAGCCGAGGTGGCCAGCAATGTGGAGAATCTTCGCAAGCTGTTCAAGCAAATCGAACAGGGCCAAACAGTCCAGGCGTACGTGGAGACATTGACACTGAGCAAAATGATGCCGCTGCTGTTGCAGGGCGTCGACATAGAGCCGCCGTACGATGCCTATGTGGAGTTGGTCTCTGTGCTGCTCTACCACTACCACACGAAGCCGGAGCAGGTGCAGCAGCTGTACAGCACACAGCTGTCGGAGCACGAGTCATACATGCAGGTCGGACAGCTTTCTAAGCTGCCCGCTGGCATTGCTAAGCATTGGCCCCAATTGGCCCAATTGCAGCGGGCGGTGCTGAAATCCTCCAGTGAATCGTTTGACCAGATATTCAAGCCTGACGCTGCGGACAGCGAACACTTCGAGCTGCAGCTAGAGGACGGCAACAAACTGCAGCTGCAGATAAGTCTGCGTAATCCACATCGCAACATGATCTACGCCCATGACTTGCTCTTCCTGCTCTGCCAGCTGGTCGAGAGCAAGCAGCTGAAGGCGCGGCAGGCGCAACTGATAGCTGAATGCTTGATTCGCCTGCTGCAAATAGCCCAGCAGCTGGATGGCGGGCAGCAAGTGAAGGTGCCCGACGAGCTGGAGGAGAAGCAGCAAGAGGAGTCGCACACGCATCGCTTGCTGCACTATATCTACAGCATTCGCCTCAGTCAACTCCGGGCAACGCACTTGCTCAGCGAGACGAGCGAGACGCAACTCAATTATGTGAGCTGCCTGCGTCGGCTAACCGAGCACTGCCGCAGCCTGGACAGGTTTGTCAGCTACACTGGCTACTACAGGCAGCAGCTGGTGGTTGGCTTGGAAATAGCGCTGAATGATCCGAAAGCCGTGAAGTCCGCTGCGCAGCCTGCTCAGCTCTTCGAGTGCGTTGCCCTTGTGGATGCCTTTGAGCTGAATGCCAGCGAATGTGCCGAAATGTTGCAGCTGCTCACCAGCAAGCTGCAGGCGGAGGACTACCTGTTGCCAACTGGCAAGACGAATCATTACTACGAGCTCATGGTGCGCCTGCTGAGACGGCTGGCTCAGCTGGAGCAGCCCATCGACTGCAGCCAGTCCATGCTGCAGCTGCAGAGCTATTATAGCGAATTCTGTGAGCGAATTCAGCTCGCCGAACAGCTGGAGCAGCTGGAGTTAGCGCTGCTGGAGTTTTTGAGCAGTCAGCATCATCACCTGGCTGGCTGCAATGGGCAGTTCTTCAACAGCTTCTTCTCCACCTCGAATCGCAAGTTAAGCAAGTCAGCCATCCGACTGGCTTGCCTGCTCCTGGATCGCAACACGCAGCTGGCTACGACGTTTGCCAAGCTGCTGCCGGAGCATGTGGAGCAAAAGGAATTGATTTACCCACTGCTGGAGGTTGCCTTTAAGCGTGGCTATCAGCTGGAGCAGTCACTGCTGCAGCGCTGCTATCAGAGCTACAAGAATGGCATACTCAAGAGCATCGAGAAGCCGCAAAAGGCGGCACTGATCTACAGGGAGCACGCAGCGGCGAGTGCTGCGCTCATAGCGAACTGCATGCCCAAGTCGGAGTGCCTGGATTACAGTCAGAAACAGCTGAAATTCGATGCGGTTGAGCTCTTCCAAATGCGAGTCGTCAACGAGATTTACAATCAGGCATTCGCCAGTGGCAAGGATGCAGTGCAGCAGTCCAATATCTTTGTTAGCTATGTCAATTTGAATGTGCAAATGCTGGCGCTTGATCTGAAGAAGCAGAGCGTGCAGCTGGACAAGCTGGAGCAGCTAGCATTCAATTGCTACGACTGGTGGCAGCGATTGCCCCAACTGGAGGAGCAGCAGCTGGACTGGAGCCGCTTGTTGACAGCTTCGCATTGGCTGAACTTCTGTCGCAGCTGTCTAAAGCAGGCCATGCACATGCCAGAGGAGCAGCATCGCACACCCGAGCAGGACCACACCAATGGACTGCTGCTCAAGCTGCTGGCCTATCTGTGCGACCAGCTCTACGCGGACTACGAAGAAGAGGCGGGAGAGAGTGCAGATGCTGGACTGCTTTATGAGATGGCCTGCACCCATTCCTGCTGCTATGACCATTTGCTGGGTGAGCTGAGCGAGGTGAAGACGCACTTGCTGCAGCTGCTGGAGACGTTGGCGAGAAAGGCGCCCTCAGCCCTACACAGCGCCCACATACCCGTCATCCTGGGCGCCTACCATGCTCGCTTGACTCCCGCCGACCGCTACGCCTTGGCACTGCTGGAGCACTATGAGCGCTTCGATGTGGACTTGGCGCAGTATCGTCCGTTTATCTGGGGCGAGAGTGCCGTGGCTCACTACGCGTTGCGGGCTGCTGACGAGGACGAGCGGGCCAAGCTGCAGCAGCAGGAGACGAACGTGTCGCAGGTGCTGTCCCTGATTGTACGCTCCTCCTGCCAATACACCATTGAGAACTTTCCCATCTGGCGGGTGCTGCACGCCAGCAAGCAGTTGCCTGAGCTGGAGTTTGTCAATCCTGCAACCAAATCCCAGAGATTCGGGGATAATCTGCTCGAGCAGCGCATCGAGCAGGGCTGCACGCAATTCGAGCAGCATGTGCGTCGATTGTGTCCCAAGCGCGAGGAGATCTACGAGCAGTGCTATGATCCAGCCTTTGTACTGCCCCTGATGATTCACTGTTTTGCGCCGGAGTCAGCGGTGCGGGCCCAGTGGCCCGTCCAGAACGGATTGCTCGCCGTCAGCTTTTGTGCCTTGTCGTCCTTGGACAAGGACATGCGGCTGGCGGCCGCCTGCTGTCAGCAGAGATATCGAGCCCACTTCGAGCTATCCAAGTTCTTTGAGAAGCCCCTGTGGACGCAGGCCTACGACAATATACAATCCGGCCTGGGTGAGCTGCGCAACTACTGGCTGGCACAGCGTCGCGTCCACGGTGGAACACCTCGTGTGCCGCTGATTCCCGTGCTCTTCATCGCGCACAGCTTCAACATAAGCACGGATCCGACGCACTTGCTGTACAAGCGACTCATGATGTACTTGCAGCTGAAGCAGAGCTTCAACTTCCAGACTATACCCGAGTTCAACATCTTCTTCTACTCCCAGGAGCCGGAGCATCAGCAGTTCAGAGAGTTCATTGTGCAGCTGCTGAGCCATGGCATCAAATGCAGCGCTGATCTCTTCCTGCTGGTGTCCACGAACACGTTCAAGGTGCTGCTCAGCTTCTATGGCTCCAACCTGGCCACTCTGGACACCAATCTGCTGCTACTCTCCGTGCTGTCCACGTGCGTGAAAATACCTGGCGCTGTGAAGATCATGCTGGACCACGTTGGCATCCTATCTTGGCTAATGGGCGCCATACGCGACGTCCAATTCCATCAGTTCGACATCATTGAGGGCATCATTAGCATTGTCAACAATCTCTGGTATGCCATGGCCGCCAGCCAGTCCGAGCTGACGGACTATGCCCATGTCCAGCTGCGCTTGCTGCACCTGGTGTTGCATCTGTTGCCGCTGCTCTCGCCTCGAGTCTCCATACCCAGTCTGGCCCGTCTGCTCAATGTGCTGCAGAAGACCACTGCCGCCGCCTCCAGTGGCCAGTATCGAGCGCTGTCTGGCCAGCAGCTGGACATGTTGCTCGACTGCGTATCTCGCCACTGGCCAGAGCACATAGCAAGCATCCGTTATTTGCGCACCTTCGGCGGCTCCTTTGCCTGTTCCCGCTCCGAGTACTGCGATCAGTTGGCCAAGGATGAAAAGCTGGACTCGCACTCGGTGCTGGCTTTATCCAGTCTGCGGCAATACGTCAGCGACTGGTGGCAGTCGCACAATCAATCGGAAGCGCAGCCTGATGAAGTGAATCCCCCAGCCTCTTAGTTAAGTAAAAACAACGATGTTAGAGTGTTAATAATATTGTAATATTTGCTTTTGAATATACATATATAAATACTTTGTACATTATATAATTACAATTATATATTATGAATTATTGCGTGGATATAATGTTTCGCATTTGTCGTATGGCAGTCACCAGGCGCGGCTCGCAGCCAGAGCTGAGGTTGAGGTACTGGTCGGGTGCAGCCTTCAGCAAAGTCAGGATCTGGGACAACTGCAGGTTGATGGTCAAGCCCAGTTCCTCGAGCACGTTGGACAAGTACTCAATGTCCACGCTGAGCTGCGTGGCCGATGAGGCGGGCAGAGATTTGATTTGCAATATCTGCGTCTGGTACATCACACAGCATTGCTCCACGACCAGGGAGAGCAGGACATCTGCACAGGGTATCGCCTGGGTGTACTTGATGTTGCAGAGCTCAAGAGCTTGCTTCAGCAGTGCTGATGGCGACAACAGCAGCGGCTCCAGATGCTGTGGCAGCGTGAGCAGATATTGGCCAATCTGCGTGATGCTCTCTTGTGGAGCGTAGCTGAACGCCGGCATATTGATGGCCGATGAACTCGAGTAGGCCTCCACGGGCGGACGTATATGCGCCAGGTGCGCCTCGATGGGCTGCAGCAGGATGTTCAAGGTGATGTCATGCGTCTCCGCCAGATAAGTCTTCAGTGTGGCATAGATCTGTGGGAAGATGCCCAAGCTATCGGAGCTAGTGGCCGCTGTTGCCTCGCTCTTCTTCTGCTGGTAGTCGGCAATGGTGGAGAGCAACTGCTGATGCATAACGCGCTCGCAGGTCTGATAGATGCTGATCTCCTGCCCACTGGCTGGTTGCTGCAGCTTGTTGGCTAAGCTGGTCATGCGCAAATGCAGCAGCTGCTCGAACTGATGCAGCTGCAGCTGGAAATCGGCGAGGCACTGCAGCTGGGACATTGTGTACTGCAGGAGCGACCAGTTCTCGCTGCGGGCTGTGCCCTCGCTGTTGCTGCTACCCAGGCTGAGGCTCAGCTGCCGCTGTGTGCGGCTGAAGTTCTCCAGCTGCCGCTTGAAGATGCCATTGAGGACCGTAATCAGTTTGCACAAGGCCAGGTCGTTGGTTATAGCCTCACAGCGCGCGCACGCCTGCTGCAGCCACTCGTAGAGCTTGCGAGTGCTGTCCTCCAGATGCCGCACTGCATCACTGGGCGTCGACTGATTCGATAGCAGGCGATCCACTTGTGTGGACAGCTGCGTCTCTTCGAGCCGTGGATATTGCTGTATGAACTTGTGAAAGTATTCAAAGATCGCCTCAGCCAGTTGGCCATGCAGCTCGGCAGGCAAGCTAATAGACGACTGCTTCAGCATCGAGTTCAGATGCAGCACGAAATTCTGATTGGCTTGCGCATACTGAGCCAACAGCTCCAGCCGCTCATTGGAGCTCTTCAGCAGCTGTAGTATATGGGCATCGCGTGTTGGTTGCAGGGCTGGCAAGAGCTCTGCAATGACCAGAAATGGCTGGGACTGAGCCACGTCTATCGACTCATCTGCAAACAGCTGCACGCACCATTTCAATTGGCGTTGGCAGTGCTCCAAGAGCTGGTCGTAGAAGAGCGTGAGGAAATGCTGCTGCGGCGATTCGCTCGCCTGCAGCTCGAGCGTCTGCTTCCATTGCTGTTGCAGCACATTCTTTTGGACGGCTCGATAGTACTGCTGCAGCTGTGGCAAGCGCTGAATGCTGCTGAAGATTTGCACATGGCGCTGCGCCTGCTCCAGATTTGATTCGGCAAAGCATTGAACTAGGCTAGGCGAAGCCATGGCCTCCAGGCGATTCTTGAAGTCCTCCACCTGGGTTTGGCGCTCGGTATGACCAGGCAGTTGCTCCTGAGCCTGCAGTGATTTCTGCAGCGCTCGCAGCTTATCGCAAACGCCCTGCAAAACAGGATTTTGTATAGCTCATCCATTGAATCTGGAAAAGTTTAGTTACCTTCATATCATTGCGTTCAAAGCAGTCTTCCAGTTCGGAGAGCAGATTGCCCCAACCATCCGATTCCTGCAACGATTCTTTGGCCGCCTGCAGCTTGCTCTGTAAATTATTCAAACGCTCCAAAGTGGCCATGCAATCGCCGGTTTCTTCTTGAACTGCCGCCACCTCCTGACGCATCGCACTCATCTTCTGCTGCAACAATGCCACATCGCACTGGAGCGTGGCCGCTTCCTTGGCGATGCGTGGCATGCTGGCCACAACCTGCTGGCTGGATTCCTCGACAGCATAGTTGACCTGCTGCACATACAGCTGCAGCTTAGCCACGTAGCTTTGTATGAACGATGTGGCAGAGGCGCCCTCTTGTTTGTTATTCTCCTCAATGTACTTCTTATAATTTGCATTAATCCAGTCGGTGGCTGAAAATTCAACTGGCTCTGACAGCGCCGATATATCCATTTTACAAATATTTCTAATGCAAGTTAGAGAATGTTTTTCATTTAAAGGTTCTTGATCACACAGCTGTTTAATTTTCAGTGCTGATAAATGTTGGAAAACCATATTATTAACATAGCAATGAGCTTGCGTCACTTAGCAAAGTGAGTTCCAAAGCTGGGCTTTTACTCGTGACACGCGCATATACCCCTTAAGCAAGTGTTTTTTTCTTGGTTCCAGATTGCTGATAAACCGCTAGACTTCTTGGTTTAGGATCGGCACAGCTGTTTCTTTGCACAGTGTTGGTGAAGCTGGTAAGTTACAAAATTGGATGAGTGTTATACATTCTTTCACGAAAAGAAAATATGGACAGTAAATTCATTTTATTAAGTTGTAATTTTGAAACTCTAATTCCAATCATAACAGCTAAAAAATGGTATTTATGCACATAGAAGCAACGACGCCTGCCGTGACGTTGGTGTTTTACTATTTCTTAAATCAGAATTGAATATCGTGAGACGAAATCCCAGCACGCGCTCATCTCTAGCTTATGTATATGTTTTCCTGGCACTTTCCTCGTGAAAATAACAACGATTTGCTTAAAAGCTGATGTTAATGTTTTAAGTTAGTGAAACATGTCAGTTTGCCAAGCCGACCCCTGGCAAATGACAAGCAACAGCATTAAACAACAAGAAAACGGAAACAGCAGAGTGATTGAAACATTTGAGGATAATTTCACAAGCAGCATCAATAAAGAAGAGACCGAAAGGCGGGCATCAGCGGATATCGACCTAGAGTTGAAGGAGAGTAATGTTACAGGCCCACAACAACTTGAGCCCTTGCCAGATTCGGCAAGCTACTTGCAATTGCTAGGTGGGTATATCTATACATTTGTCAAAATATTTTATATCAATTTCAAGTTTTGATATACAGAGCGAAAACTGCAGAAAGTGCAAAAGGGAACCAAACTCTTGGACTCACTGCAGGCGAAGAAGGAGGATTGCATGCGCTCGCTTCTAGCCTCAAGCGGTGTTCCGGAGAAAACATTTGAGCAACTGCTCGAGTTTGATACGCCCATCGAAAGCGGTCGTCTGCATCGTCATCTGCTGCCCGTTCAAGCGGTCACGGTAGGCGAAACATTGGAGATCGTTAAGTACGACGAACTTGAGGTGGAGGAGGAGCACCAAGAGGTGGGCGAGCAGCAGCAAGAACAGAACTAAAATATATATACACAATATGATGGACTCTACGTTTGGCAATGTGTTCCTGTTCCTTACCGATTTGGCTTGGAAGAGTCGCCTAACCATACCTCTGCTGGTAACAACAGCTTTTCTGGTCATGGACATACGTTTGCAGATCGAGATTAACATACAAACTGGTCAAGTGGTAACAGAGAAATGTTAATGATAAAATTAATGTTAATCTGACTAAATGTATTCATTTTCGCTCACAGAACGCTAGCGATCTGGATGAGCCCGAGGAGGGTCTCGAGGACCAGGTGGCACGCGGTGCTAATGCCATGGAAGAGGAAAGCGATGTTTATACGGATGATCTCGAGGAGTATAACAGCGAGTATACGATCGGCGACGATAATAGCAGCGATTCATCTCGCTATAGCGTAGATGTCTATGATGAATTGGGCTCTGAGTATGGACTTGAGAACGATCTTGATGCCTACTCGGCCAGCGATATGCACTTCTAACAAGTCGAATATATATATACACATATATATAAATTTTAAGAGTAACATGTACATTGAGTAACTTAGATTAGTATACGTATTATATTGCCATTATTATAACGTATTTATATATTTCGGTGTAATCACAATTTTGAATCTAGATCAGAGTCACATGTCGTTTTATTAGCCAAGCTTTACATATACAGTTTGATCAATTCGTCGCTAACCGCCGATGGCGTTAAGATGCCCAGGTCCGTGAATAGCAGCGTGATATAGGCAGGCGGCGTATAATCGACCAGTGGATGCACCTTTGAAATGTCATTCAAATGCTTGCGGGAGTACTGAAAACCAATAGAGAAATATCATAGCAACAGCTCTTCAGAGTAATCTCTTAATTTTGCCTTACCTTGTACTCGTTTGGCAAGTCTCTCTGATTTAATGGATACAGCCGAGAGAACTTGAAACTTTCGGAGAGCACATAGAAGGGTTTCTTCATTTCGCGCGCACACAGGCCCATTGTATAAGAGCCGATCCGATTGATAATGCCGCCGCTCTCAACGATCGCCTCAGCGCCAACCATAACAAAGTCAACCGATTCCATGACATAGCCCGTCGCCGAGTCCAGTATAAGTGTGCAATCAATGCCAGCTGCCTGCAAATCCTGCACCATCTCCTCCCTAAAAACCGGATAACATTAAATAAATGTGAGTCCGTTCTCCTATGAGTACTTGCCCTGAGTTCCCTATGCCGCCTTGCGTCACAAATACATGAAACGTCTTTTTGTTCTGCGATGCTGCTATCAGAGCTTTGAGAACGACCCGTGATCGGGAGTGTGTGAGGATTCGGCAGCCATCGCTGATGAAGCGCTGTGCCTGCTGGGAAATCACTTGACGCGAGTTTTGCAGCTTGGTTAAGAAGATCTTGCCCCGATTCAACATTATCTGCCGACACTCCTCCATATGCTTGTCGTCCAAGCTGAGTGTTATGAAACGGCAGAAGAGCTCGCCCGCCGACACAATCGCGGCTATGGACAGATCCGTGTTGCGCATGGCCGCCACAGCCTCGCGCATTGTGGTATGCAAAATGTGTATGGTGCCAACTGTGAATGTGCAACAAATATATTCGTACTTAATAATAATTTTGGTTTGACGACTGTGCTTGCTTACATTGTTTCTTTTCCAAGATCATGAGCAGCGTTTTGATGGCCGCAATGCCTGAGGACAAGTCCTTATCATCCTCGAGCAGCTGTAGAAAGTATTTGACCACATCTGTGAAACACAAAGAGTTCAATAGGAATCGAGTCAATGCAAGTTTACTGCTGCTCACCAAATTCTTCGTTAGGTTTAGTAACTTGTGGCATTTTATAGAGTAAATGTTTAACTGTTCCGCGTTGTCAACAATTGTGATCGAACAGCTGATGTCGCACGGGCTGCACGTAACGACAGGTTGTCAGACTCACGAAGGATATTGAAGAAACTGAACTACTACATCAATAAAATAGTTAATATAAAAATAACTGTGAAATGCATCCAAGGGCATATTAAGTACATATAATTCAAATGGTAATGCAAAAAGATGATATTTACTTGCTCTATTTGAATAACCTACACTGTGCAAGCAGTGCTGCAACGCAGGCAGTTTACGGCATTAGCCAACACTGTGCGCCGGTGCTCAAAAGTAAACAATTGAACATTTTAGCAAATGTTATTTTGTTTTTATTTTGCTTTTCGGCATAATAACGTAACAAAATTAACGAAATGTGCATTAAATTAAAAACTGAATCGTTCAATTAAGTAGGCAGAGTTGGTTAATGCGCATTATCATCGTGTAATTGTCGCTGTTGGACGACGCGATAATGTTTAAACTAGAGTCCTATATAACACCAATTTTGCTTAACTACGTGGCGAAATATGTTAAAAACATTCGCGATGAAGATGCACAGGTATCGCTATGGGAGGGCGAGGCATCATTCCATAACTTAGATCTGCGACTCGATGTCCTCGAAGAGGAGCTGAATCTACCCATTGAACTCGTATCCGGCCATATACACGAACTCTCCATTCAGGTGCCCTGGACAAAGCTGACCTCTGAGCCGGTGCGCATTGAGATAAACACAATTGAATTCGTTGCCAAACTGCCGAATGAGGAGAGCAAGCAAAGACGTGCCTCACTGCTCGAGGAGCAGCGTCGGAAACGTAACTCAGTTGAAGGCGAGGAGCCTCAGCAGCAAGCTGGCACACCCACTCCATCGGGCGTTGTCAACAAGATCATCAACAACATCAATTTGCAATGTCACAATATCATATTGAAGTATGTGGATGACGACATCGTCGTCTCCATGAACGTGCAATACTTGAACTTCAGCGCTGCAGACGAGCATTGGCAACCAGCCATGGTGGATGTCCATCCGGTGAATGTGTATTTGCGGAAGCTACTTCAAATCTCTGATTTGACCATTTGCCTGGATAAGCGAAATACGGCTGGACGTATTGAGGTGTGCCAAGAGCCCATACTCTACCGTTGCACCCTGGAGCTGCGTGTGTTGCTGAAGCATAATGCCAACACTGTCAGCACGTCGAGCACCAAGCGCATTGGAGTCTTCACCAAGTCCCTGGACATCAATGTGTCGTCGCTGCAGCTGCCCATGGTCATGAAACTGGTTAAGTTGCTGTTGGAACTGAAGCCCAGTGAGCCCGCAGAGGAGGAGAACATTTTCAATTTGGAGCAGCCAGTAGCATCGACAAGTGGCGCTAGCGCAGGTGCCGCTCCTACCAGTGAGGCGACTGGCTCCATGTTTTGGCGCGCTTGGAATCTGCTGCCCAGCTTTGAGGGAAATAACGCGAATTCCGAGGAGCTGATAGGGCATGCCCTCGACATAGGTGTGTATGCCGAGGAGTTCAATTTCCAGCTCAAGAACTCAGAGCTAATCAACGATCAGGCCATGGGCGGCCTGAAGCGCATTCGCTATACGCCAATCGTGCGCCTCAGCCTGGGCGGCATCTACTATGAACGATCGCAGCTGAAGGAGAACGACTGGACCAACGTGAGGGCGGGACTGTCCAGCATTTGCATGGAACCGTTGGGTATCTATCGCAGCGATGATCCAATCGATCGCAATCTGGTCAGCACCAAGGAGGTTAGTTTGGAATACGACTGAGCTCGTATAGTTCATAATGCTGATCACCTGACCTGAAATGCTTAATGTCTTCTCCACTCTTAGCACAAGAACGCACGGGCATTTGTGGACAAGAGTCTCTTTGACGATCAGTACAAGTTCGCGGATCGTGTCTGGTGTGGCCACAACCATGACGACTATTTCGCACGCCACACCGATGAGTATATGCTCTTCCGGAGTCCGGTGCTCGCCTTCGATGTTGTCGAGTGTCGCGCACCGAAGCCAGCGAAGAATCAAAAGACGCCGGAGACTCCACTGAGAGATCTGGGCTTGCGCATGAAGTATCGAGTGCTGTCAGCTGGCATCGCATTCCACTTCTCGCAGTCTTTTGTACAGGTTAAAAATGTAATTAGTGATTTGTTGCGTCCTTACGATTATACAGGATATACTGCAGAATCCCCAATCAGAGAAATCAGCAACAGCAGCCCGGTGAGAAGCGAACCACAGGAGACGGGCAATAGCCAGTATATGACCTATGCCGATTTGGAGTATCTAATCGGCTTTATGCCCACCTGCGACTATAGGATCGAGCTGCGTGACATGACTGTGAAGCTCTTTCCCAGGCAGCAGAGTGCCGAGAGCTCTACGACATCCAATCAACATCGCTTATCCACCACTATCAACCAGTCCCTCCTGCCCTATCTACAGCTGAACTTGTCCTTGGCCGAGGGCTCCATTACGACACCCGCGAATCCCAAACGTCTTGTGCAGCTGATCACTCAGCTGCAGGAGAAGCCGCGCGAGCTGATCGATTCCTGTTACAACAACTTCAAATTCAATGTGAAAAATGTGACGTTGATGGCCCAGAATACCACGGCAGCAATGGGGCATGCAAAGCTGATGAATATACCCAGTATGCAGCTGCAATTCAAGAACCTGCTCCTGCCCAACGATGAGAGATTCAATTCGGCTCCAACGCAGCAGGCTGATGTCCAAACGGAGCTGATCAACGTGGAGTTCTCCAAGCGTGAACTTGTCATAGTGAACACAATCGTGCCACTGATATTCGACTACAATGGAGCTCAGCTGGGCGGCCTGGCGAAGATGGTGGCCGAGGCGAATGTCTCCGCCGATGTGATCAAGCTGCAAACGCTGATCACCAAGGTGCAGCTGAACTATCTCAAATTTCAGACGCACCTGGCGATGCTGTTCTCGCTGCGTAACCTGAACACCGATGTGTATCACACAATGATGAACATTCGCAACGTGATCATCTCGACCAATAAGGGCAGCAACAACAAATGGCTGGAGCTGCAGCTTCAGCTCCCGCAGGAGGCATCGAGCTCATACAGCAAAGTGTCGCCAGCTACTGCCATTTGCATTTGGGTCGATAGCTTTCGCCTAACTCTAGACATCTATTTGCTTCAGTTCCTCAACTCTTTCGCCAATCCCGAGCAGGGCATTGAAAATGGTGGGTATTTATTTCGAAGGGATCAATGCATCGTAGCCTAAACTCATGGACGTCTTATATTCCATAGATCCGGAAGCCGACTTTGACAGTTTTAGTCAATCGGAGCGGTTTCCCTCCTACGCGTCGATGACTTCAGTGCCAAAGCTGACCCAGAGTGAGGTGAATTTGCGTCGCACTAGTCGCTCGAACAGCCGTAAGATCTCGAATCCGGCGGAGACAATACACGCGAGCTCCGAACGCGACGAGAAGCCCGTCACGTACATAGAACCAGTTAAATTAATGCCGAAAATGGAGTCAACCTCCAGCATGGACTCCGTGGGCGTGGTTCAACTGATAAGCCGGCTGAATAAAATGGCTGTAGTGTTCGAACTGAGCAAAGCGAGAATCGATGTGTGTGATGTAATGCTGCGCAGGAATAGCAAGGACTTACAAGTGGAATACACCGCCATTCAATTATCGCGCCTGCGGATCAAGTCCAGCAACGGCGACGAGGTGGTGCGCGGCAACATACGGACCGTGATCAATGTGAACGACGAGGTGGACCTGTGCAATTTGGTAATGGAGGCCAATGACTTCTCCGTCGCATATCATCTGCCGCCCGATAAGGTGGATATGATTGTGGAGCCTGTGCGCACAACCATCGCCTTGGCCCTGTCTCACAAATTGTCGAATCCAGCGAAGCTGAGACATATTGATTCCGAGCCCAACAAAGCAGATGAACCAGTGGATCAGCAGTGGCCCATCACATATTCAGTCAACGTCCATATGGATATGTCACCTATAAATGTCTTTGCGCGCCACGTAGGTCTATGAGAACCCTTCCATTGATCCCACAATTAATCCCTTTTTATTTTGTAGCTGAAGCTCTTGAGTGAACACTTTACTATTGTGAATGCAGTCGGTAATTCGCTCAGCACATTCACAGCCCGTCCATCCCCACCCAATGAAGCCGAACGCAGATGCAATTTGGAAATTTACACTGGCAGCGCACAGAATTATAGCATCCTGAAGGAATTCCTGGAGCTGAAAGCGAATGTGGAGCCAATGGTTAAGACTCCAGGTGAGCTATGTCTAAGAAGATATATATAGTCTAGTCGGTACCCTGCTTACAATTAATGTTGTATTTTACTTTGTATAGATCTCAAGACCAAGGGCATTTTGACCTTCTTCTGTCAGTGGACTATACCGCGCATATCCTTGGAAGTGGAGAGCTGCAGTGGTCGAACGCAACGGAAACTGTTGCTAAGCCTAGAGGATCTGTTGCTGAATGTGGACCGACATGAGGATTTCACAAAGATCACCACCAAACTAGAGAACGTGAGCCTCAACTATTACGAAGCAATAGATCCGGACGACTGGAGGCTCATGGATGATTTCCACATCAAAGTGCTGGGAGATAGCACTAATTTGCCACTGATCAGCATAGTGGTTACAACGGTCAACCTGCAGGATCTGTACTCGAAGATCGGGGCACGCAATGTGCACAGCAAACGTCGCACGATCTCTGAGCTGCTCATCGAGGTGCAGCCGATCGAGATGATATTGCATGTGGACAAAATTACCGAATTCCTGTTATCCCAATGCGAGCTCATTGACATGCTCTGCAACGCCCAGCCTGCCGAGGTGGCTGTGCCGCCAAAGCAGGCACGGAATGATTGCCTACGAACTGTGCACGACTTGCCCATAGTGCATCTGAATAGCAAGGGCATCTACATCTATGTGCCGGTGGAGACGGATAAAAGGTGCTGCAGCGTGTTGCTGCTGCGGGTAACTAAATGGGCTCATTGTTGAGAATAATGTTATAGCTAATCTGATACCTTTGCAGATCGAGAACATTAACCTGACTCCAACTGTAGAGAATCCTTTAGTGCGTCAACCCATCCGCCAGGACATCTACAACAAAGCAGCTGAGCTGAACATGCTTAGCACGCCCGGTGGTTTGGTCGAGGATCGTCAGTATGAGTTGAGTGTGCGCAAGATTTCCTTGTCCTCTGGCAATTGGCTGCAGACCCAAAAGTTCCGTCTGGAAAAGTTGTTGTCCAATAAGCACACCAATCCGGCCTTGGAGTGGAACAAGCAGTCGCAATCCACAGAGCTTGAGCAGATGGACATATTCAAGGACTTTGACTTTATCATTGTCTATGCGCCAGCCATCAGCTACGAGCGCTTCCTGGTCTGCGGCGAGAGTGTCGAGTTCAATTGTGTCACTGACTTTGTGGCCACGCTGAATACGCATCAGATTCATATGATTTCTGCGATTTTGAATCGAGTGCAGCGCTGGCGAAGGTAAGCTTCGAGTGGCTTGAGGGTATTCCCTTTACTATATTGATTCTCGTTTCTAGCATCGTGGAGCAGCCCTGCCTGAATGTCTGCCCGGCAGCTAAAGATTCAACAGATATCAGCGGTTCTGTCAGAGATGGCACAGGATTACAGGCTCCACAGCATAGCAGTAGTCAGTGGCTGCAAACGCAACTACGGGACAAATTGGTGGATGCCAAGAGCAGCAGTGCCACCGTGCTGGGCTCCTGCCAGAGCGACTCGGGCATTAATGTGGCCAAGTACGGGGTTGCGGCGCGTGGTCCTCAGCAGTTGCATCAGATGGAATCACAGAAACTGTCCAGCCATAAGCTAATCTATCCGCGCAGCGTTTCTTTTGTGGCTGGCAAGTTTGAGCTACGGGTCTACGATGTGCTGGAGGAGCAGGAGAAGCTCACCTTGAGGCCGCTCCTATTGGTCACTGTGTCGCAGCCCAGTTTTATGGCTGCGCAAACGCCCCGTGGCGGCATCACCCAAGCCTCAGTTTTCAATTTCAACATTCATCTGGCCAAGCAGAATACAGAGTGCAAAGCAACTGTTAACGAAACGTTCTGTGTGCCTGTCTTCGACACGCAGCCCGGGACGCTGGACAGCTCGGGAATACCGCCTCCCCTGCTGACAGTGCGCACGCAATTGGATCGCTTTGAACAGCTCGAGTTGGATGTTGAGCTGCGCAAGCCGATGGAGCTGAGTCTGTGCGAGAGCAGCATCAAAGTGTTGTCCAGCGATTTGATACGCATCTACTCAATGCTCAGTGCCACGCCCTATTTTCCACAGCGCAGCGAGCGGCCCGTGGTGCACACGACACCCTTGCGGCAGCTGAAGCTGCAGTGCTTCAATGCGGATCGTCTGCACTTGGCCTGCGATCGCATCACGGTCAAGTTCTACGACGATGAGCAGAGCTACAACTGCAGCGCCGTCTGGCTGGACTTCAATGCTCACATCAAATTCAGTGCACGGCCACAGAAGGCCTCGGTCAAGTCCACCCTGGGCTGCGTCTATGTGCAGGCAGGCGACAAGATATTGCTGCACCCGCTGCTAATGCGACTCTCGGCCGATCTGCTCAGCGAGACGTGGTGCGACCAGCTGCTGAGCAGTGTCACGCTCAAGCTGAATGTCCTGCATGTGGATGCGAGCATTGAGAACATATTGCACCTGCGCCAAGCCCAAGCCGGACTCGACAGCATTAGGCAATACATCAGTGAGCAATGGCAGCAGTTTCTACTCAATCGTCCGATGCTGGGCGAGCCGCGGAAAGTGGCTCCCAACGAGCTCTTAAAGTATACGCCATCCGTGGACCAAATCGTGCGCTCAAAGACGACGCCGAAAACAAAGATGGAGTTCTATCAGGATGACCTACGGTTTGTTATTCCTGAAACTATGTATATTGCATTGGCTAATCTATTGTTTGATCTAACAGCGCTGGCGCCTTTCAGTTTGTCGACCTGACCACAGACACCGTGCTGCCCATGCCCTACCAGGTGCAGATAATCAAGAAGAACTACGGCATCATTTGCTGGCGCTACCCTCAGCCGCGCCAGATGAGCCGCTTACATATCTACCCAGTGCCCATGCCCGTGAGTTCTGCGGCAAGTCTGTGCTTTCCCTACCCAAACTAATTGCTTGCTTCGTCCGTGTAGATCGACAATCCCATTCATATCAAGTGCCGCATGGAGTACTTTAGCGAGACCCACGAGACCTTTTTGCATTACTGCGACTTTGAGCTCTCGGAGATCGACACCAAGCAGCTGGTGCCACCGGATCGCAATATAACCGCTACCATTTGGCGCGTGGTCATCATGCAATCGCTGATCTCTGTGGATGGCACCTGCTTTGTGCCAGAGGAGGATGACGATCTGCAATCGGTGAGCACTGGAGCATCCATCAGCCCCTTTGATAATTTTCAATGCTAATGAAAGTCAACTTTCACCTCACAGATCGACAGCAGTCACGTCCTGCAGGATCATAAGGGCAATGCGGACAGCGATTTCATATTGCATCCGAAGGTCCTGGTTGGCTGCATGCGCATCGATACCATCTTTCAGGCTGAGCTGGTGCCAAAGCTTCAGCTGCTGCTCAGCTGTCAGTATGTGGAGCTGAACATGCTCAACCAGCCGGATGCATCGAGTGTGCTGCCCGCGCCGCTGCAGAAATACTTCCTGCGACGCACCACAAACATCACGCAGACGTTTCTCAGCATCAACGTCGATGATCTGCAGCTGCACTCGGCGATCTACACACGCAACAACTACAGCGCCGAGCTGAACTTTCGAGGCAGGATCAAGTGCCTAGACTATGGCTCGCTCAACATGATGGACATCATGGAGCCGATGAGCTTTCAGAGCTATTTGCGCTTTAATGCAACGAAGCGCCTGCTGCAGGCCAACCTGTTGCTGGACAAGCTGCGCTTCAATTGTGGCCCCTGTGTGATCCACACGCTGCTCTGCTCCAAGCAGCACTGGACTGAGCTACTGCAGCAGCAGCAGCAGCAGCGCGACTCGGTGCACACCCTGATGCCCAGGTGCGTCATCGTCAATCGCATGCAAACCCACTTTGTGTTCGGCCAGACGGGCACCAACGAGCGCATCACTGTGGTGCCACAGGAGCTGCGTCCGTATTACTTCTGCAACGATGCCCAGAGCCAGGAGCTGACGTTCTACATTGAAGATCTGGACACGCACTCGCTGGACACCAGCGAATCGCTGGCGATTGCCCTCAAGTTTGAGGACGAGCATCGTGTGCATCACTTGCGCGTTGGCCAGTACTGCATCACCGTAAAGCTGAGCAAGCTGTCGGCCACCCAGGTCTACATCCTGGTCAAGGGGCAGATTGAACTGGTCAGCATGGTGCCATTCGAGCTGCTCACTGAGTTCCGCACTGAGGGCAAGCAGCTGGATGAGCAGGCAGCCAGTGCTTTGGCGCATCTGTTAGCGCCCAAGGGTCGCATATCCTTCTACCAGCAGGTGCAGCGCAACGAGCAGGTTAACATGAGGTATGTCAATGGGCATATAGATGAGAAGAATGTGTTTCTAGTGGAGTTCTCTTCCTTAGGCTCAAGCTAAGCTCGCTGAATGCCAAGGGACGCACTGGCGATATCCCGCTCAAGCCGAACAATAGTCTGCCCTGGCTGGTTAAGGTGCCCACGCAGACGTCGCAGCAGTTCGTCAGCCTGTGGGTGCGCATCCTTAGAGAAGATATTGAGCTTGCCTCTGGAGTTGAGGCTGACGACTTCAAGCCGCAACGCATACTCGTCAGCATCTGGCCCATATTCGAGATCTGCAACTTGCTCAGCTGCGAGCTGCAGGCCACAGAGAGCAGCAGTCAGGAGAAGCTCACTATTGCCGGCGAGGGCGGTCGCCTGCCCTTGAATACGGCCACAACCCACTCCACGGAGCACTGTGTGAAATTTGATTTTCCGTAGGTGTAGCATTTCACTTTCGCCTAGGCTTCCTATTGACACTCTGAATCTATTTTAGTTCTGCTCTGGGGTCCGATTCGAAAAGCGAATATACCTTCATGCTGAAGTCCATGGACTGGCACAAGTTCTTCCATTACAATCCGGCGGACTGGACCATTGAACGCACTCTGGATCGGCTGGATAAGAGCGCCAGAGCCAAGTGGCCACTGAACGATGCCGAAGAGCTGCGCGTGCAGCGGCCGTACGAATTGCTCAGCATGCTGGATGTTCAGTATCGTGCTCAGGCAACGCGCGAGTTCTCCTGCACCCTGGGCCTCGAGGTAGCTCCTTGGGCCATGTTCATCAATGACACAAATCTGGATGTCAGCATCTGCCTGGTCTCGGCTGGAGTGCGGCACAAGGTCCGCGCAAGCTGCTTGGAAATGCTGCCTGTGCTGAGCGGTCACTTCACCATCGACGCGCCCTTCGGTTCCAATTGGGTCTCCTCGATGGCCATTTGCGTTGAGCAGCATGGCCAGGCGAGCTCTGAGCGGCCCAGTGGATCGGGCCGCCATGTGCTGTTGCGCGCAAACTCCTATGTGGACATCGTCCTCGTGCGCAATGACGAGGTGCTGCGCTTGCTGCTCGAGTTCAGACTCGATGATGCACGACGCGTGTTCAAGCTGCGATCCAAGTATGTGATAGCCAATTGCACGGACATAATGCTGACTGCTCTGCCACTGACCATGGATCACAAGGAGTCCTCGGGCCGGGAAGAGATCAGTTCGTTGAAGTTCGACTCGATCAGCCAAAGACTCAAGCCCGTACAGGAAATGCCACATTCGTAAGTGGAGCACTCTCGCCTGTTATCCCATCTGAATACTCATTCTCCTTCTTTGCAGCAATATTGGAGCCACCATTGAGAAATTCCACGATCTGAATGCGCACAAATCGAAGCACACCTGTGATACGGCCTTTGTGTATTTCGTTTGCTTCTCCGTGAATGGGGGAGAGAAGACATCCATTCCCATCCCGCTGACAATGCCCTTCACGCGCCGCTGCTTCAACATACAAGATGGCAGCGACTCGATACCACTGATGAGCACCCTCATCGAGAAGGACAATGTTTACTATTTGAATGTGTTCAGGGACTCGTCGCCGGCGATAATCATCAACAACAATACGAATGTGAGGTTCATTGTGGCTCAGACCAGCGCCTCGGGCAACAGCAACGTGACCTGCACCTCGCCAGAGTTCACGGGCAAGCACTTCGAGTGGAATCAGCTGATAGAGCCGTACAGCAGGTGCTACTATACCCCGCCGCAGATGTATGCCAACTTCCCCGATGTGGAGTTCACCATGTGCAATCTTTCCCTGGCTCTCTACACTGGTAACTATCTAAGTCACACACAATCTCAAGTCCCGCTGAGTAACTCTCTCCCTCTCTCTCTCTCCCTGATTTGTAGACATGGTTGCCTGTGGCAAGCAGAAGATCAGCTGGTCGAAGCCCATTCGCACGGACAAGTCCTGGAAGAAGTTCATACACGTACCGAACCACGGCGATATCAAAGTTGTGATCTGTGATAAGCATCGAGCGATACGTTTCAACATCTACTATATAGCGCAGCAGTTGGAGTTCTCCGTCAAGGACTTGCGGTCGCGCCTGAAAGAGCCGGACGCCGCGCAGTCCGTATTGCCGCAGAGCGTGAAGCAGCAGGAGTCGGACTCGATGCTCCCAGTGAGGACCCAACAGGAACTGGAGCTCAAAAATGTTGATTGCATTCACCTGAGCGAGGAGTGCGAAACGAATCTTCAGGTCTCATTCCGCCTCTTCATCAAGAGCTTTGTCTTCAGCCTGCACACGAACGACCGACAGCGCGACTCCCTCAAGACTGAGGTCTGCAACATGTATGCAGACGACATGATGTTCGCCTACGACGACGATGACGAGCGGCGCGAGCTCCACCTGCAGCTGCCCAACTTGCAGGTGGACAACCAGCTCTACTCCAATGGCAAATACGACTTCCCGGTGCTGCTGTGCGCTCAGAAACTGTACAAGCGAGACAGCTGCCTGCCCCAGGTGTACGATCTGGACGAGCTCTACAGGAGCCAGGCGCAGGGCGCAGGGTCCATTTCGGAGCTGACCTTTGTCTTCTACCAGGATGAGCTGCAGCTGCAGGCTGTGTGCTGCAAGCTGCAGCCACTGCGCGTCTACATCGAGGATGCCTATCTCAACCAGCTGCTGGACACGCTGGTCGAGTGTGCGCCCTCCAACTGCATCCATACGCCGCACCCGGAGTGCAAGCGCCTGCAGCTGGAGGCGGGCCAGACGTGGTTGCCCGAACAAGTGGTTGGGCAGGCTCTGTGCATTGCCGAGCCGCTGCGGCTGCACAGCTTCATCGTGGAGCCGCTCAGTCTGCTGCTCTCGGTGCACACTTCGTCGCGTCTCTACATCGCCCTCGACCACTCGCCGCTCTCGTTCTCCCGCTACGAGCGCCAGCAGATTCTCACCGTGCCCTTGCGCTTCGGCCAGTCCTTGGGGCTACACTACCTGAGCGGAGCCATTTTCGGGGCTGGGTGGGTGGTGGGCTCGCTGGAGATCTTGGGCAGTCCAAGTGGACTGGCGCGCTCCTTCACCACGGGTCTACGCGACTTCATTTCGATGCCCGTGCAAGGCCTGTTCCGCGGCCCGTGGGGCTTCCTGGTGGGCATTACGCAGGGCTCGGCCTCGCTGCTGCGCAATGTCACCGCGGGCACGGTCAACTCGGTGACCAAGCTGGCCGGCTCGGTGGCTCGCAATCTGGATAGGCTCACGCTGGACTCGGAGCATATTGAGTTGACAGAGGCGCGACGGCGTGCACGTCCCCAGGGCTTTGCCGATGGCCTGACTCAGGGCTTAACCGGGCTGGGCATCAGCCTGCTAGGCGCTGTCGGTGGCCTGGCCCATCACACATTGGAGGCACGTAGCTCTGTAGGCGTGCTAACGGGTCTAACCAAAGGCATTGTCGGCGCCCTGACCAAGCCGATCAGCGGAGCTGCCGAGATGTTGGCTCTAACCGGCCAGGGCGTCCTGCACACAGTGGGGTTCAATGCCATGCCGCTGCAGGTGGAGCCGAGCGTGACGCGCAACGTGGCGCTGCACAACAGTTCGTACCGCATCTGGCGGTTTCTGCACGAGAAGCTGAGCAGCGATCAGTTGTTGTTCTTCCATGAGATCACACTCCTGCTTGATGGTCAACTGCATCCGGCTTTGCTCTACTTGACCTCCACGGTGCTGGTAATAATGGAGCTCAAGTGCGATGACCTGAAGTTCATTTCATCTGTGCTCAAGCTGGAGGTGCTGGCCGACCGCGAAGACTCCTCCAAGCTGTACCTGAGTCTAAAGCCGGAGCAGTCGGACGACATGGAAGGCGTAAGTACCGACACTAACCTAATCCGAATCGTATTTCTCATAACTTTTTCTGTTTCATCCACACAGCAAATGAAGTTCACCAATGAACGCATCATTAGCTTCCTGAATGCCTCGCGTGTCCATGGACCCATGTGCAATGATTCGTTGAGCGATCTGCTGCAGCTGCACGACCAGGACCAAGCCCGCGACGACCATCTGCGCCGCCAGACGCAGTGCATCTTCTACATCAAGCCAAACATTGGCCAGCACCTGATACACTATCTGAAGGTCCTCGGCCAGACACAGTGAGCCAACGAGCCGCCCGTGTACAGAATGTATTCCTATCGACATATACATATATATATGTATATAGCTATATTTTATACATCCATGTATATATATGTATATATTCATTCCAATGTCCAACTTGTATTGTTGTGGAATTCGTCGTTCCACGAGTATTTTATACCAAAAACCAAATGAAGTCACGACTAAATTTAATGCAATCTTCCAAATTGGTTGTATTTTTGTAAAAGCAAACAAAAATGATCTAATAAATTTATAAATGTATTGTAAACATCTTCTTGTTGCCCTTTCCTTTAACACCGCAATATTCTATTCAGAATTGTTTATTAGTAATATATGCATATTCGTATAGAGCTGCATGTCATTACATGTCATGTCACTTTCTCCTCTAAGATAGTATACCTTTGATCAGAGTTGAAAAGCAGAGCTGGAGCAGACATCAGTATTCATCATGAGTCATCGTAAGGTAAGTGCGAGCCTATACCGAGGCTAATCCTACAGAAATTTATTGTATTCTGTAATTTATACATGCTTTCAGATTATAATGCTTCTTCCGCCGAGAATGTCCAAGAACAGCATTAGCCTAGACCGCATGTTATCAGAGATAAAGACGTAAAGCAAAAAAAGCTTTGGGCTGATAAACAGAGGCAGCCATCATGAGTCATCACAGAGTAAGTACGAACCTATCCCAGCTGGACTGTATTCATCTAAATCTCCCTTTCTCTCCTATGCTTTCAGAGTATAACTCATCTTTACTCAACAGTGTCCAGATACATCATTAGTTATAACTCATATTATTTAGAAGAAGTATAGTCATGTAAACCAAAAATGATGTAGATTTAATACATCAAAAATTGTGTGATCTTGAATGTCAATAAACAATGTTTGTATGATAATCAATCAAGCTGTGTTTTCATTTAACAGGGCTTTTTTTCCGGCAGTTGATTTTTAAAAATCAACGGTCAAAATATGCACTATCCAAAATATCGTTGCATAGCTTAGGGGGCTGTTGTTGAGGCCGGTGGGTCAAAATTTGAACGGGTAGTCTCAGAAGTACCAGGCGAACAGAAGTGAGTAGCAGGTTGACAAATGTTGATTAGCAGTTAGGTAACATAATTATGTTAATCCGCTGTTAGTTAACAGAATTCTGTTAATATTCTGTTAATTAACAGCATCTTGTTAAACGACTGTTAATTAACAGAATTCGGTTAAGTGGCTGTTAGCTAACATTATTCTGTTAATATGCTGTTAATTAACAGAATGGTGTTAGCTACCATAACAGTGCACTGTTACCCTACTCTTAACTAAAGTTTTGCTCCCTACTGCTCTTTCCTGAGTGCCTGTTACTTCACAAAAATTCGGTTGAAGTTTCCGAAGTACCAGGCGAACAGAAATGCCTAGTAGGGTGCTAAATATAAGTTAACATAGCTCTGTTAACGTAATTTTATTTAACATAAGTATGTTAGCCCTATGTTAATAAGGAATGCACTGTTAACGAGTATTTTGCACCCTACTAATCACTTATGTTCGCCTGGTATTTCTTGTTGTTCTGGTCAAAATTATATAAATTTTTTGGTTTCTTCTGCTTACTTAATATTCAATGGATGGTGTATACACATATAAGAACATGTATTCAAACTCATTGGCGGGTATCGCTAGAGCTCCATAATTTGCAACGTGATCGATGACTTTGTTAATGAAATGGTATATAATGAAGAGTTAACAGCCACCTTGATAAGTAGTAGCTGGCTCGATTTTTAAGCCCTATCCAGGAACCTTCATATCATAGGTTCTCTGTATGTTTGCTCTTATATATAGGCAGAAGGACAGTCTGCCGGACAGACGGACGCAAGTCGCTACATTGATCTGTGTTGCATGCACAATTTATGTCCATCAGTCAAAGAAGTTGAGGAATTCAGGGCACTCGAGCTTGATCCATAGTATATCTGTCAGCCGCTTACCTGTATGAATAGACCTGTATTAGATATTTTATGATGTTGTTTTCGAATTTCCGCTCACGTGCTGCAAACACGAGTCCTGTTCAGCTCGTGGGTCGGACACTGAACGTGCATGCCAATGGCGCAGAAATTCAATTAAATGAAATTCGATTTCTTATTTTAGCTAAGAACAGCAATAAAACTATTTGCCGTCCGGCAGCAGGCATACCTGCAATCAGTGGGGCCAAGCAATGCGAGGGACGCGGCGCGACGCAAGGCGACGTGTCGATGCAAGGCAAGACGAACACATTAAACAGAGCCAAGAGCACAACAACAACACCAACAGCAGCAGCAACAGCAGCAAATTTGTAAAATGTTCTTGGCACCACCCACAACCACAGCAGGCACCCGTAACCATTCGTAGCCACCCGTATCCACCCGTATCCGCGGCATCCACCCACAGCAAATTGCTTCGTATTTTTGTTCGCTTAAAATATAATTTGCTCGGCGGTTGGGCTCAGCGCTGCGCTGCAATGTGCAAAGCTGCGCGGCTGCATAACCGGACGATTCAATTATAGCTGCGCCAGCCAAACCAAAAAACCACTTTGCACCACACTCCGTGTATGTGTGTGTGTGTGTGTGTGTGTGTTTGGGGCATACATGCGGCTTACATCATTCATATTACAAACTCTACAAAAGTTGGCCTATTTAATGTATTTGCATAAAGAGACACACACACTGGCTCACACTTGTATGTATACACACCCATACACATGCATGTGCTTATGAGCACACATTAGACATGGCCATCAATTGTGTGTGTGTGTGTGTTTTTTTAAAGAGCGCTGCGCAGTTTTCAGCCATTCACACCAAAAACTTTCGCCTTTGCCTTTGTCTTCCGGTTCCGCTTCAGCGCTCGCGTGTGTGTGTGCGTGCGTGTATGCGTGTATGCGTGTGTGCTCTTGCACTTGTGCTGCGCTTAAAAGTAGGCAACGAATGGTGTCAGCCACAGACGTTTGGCCTTTGACTTTACAAAGGAGTCTGTTTGTGTGTGTGTGTGTGTGTGTGTGTGTGTGTGTGTGTGTATGTGTTGGCTTTTAGATATTAAGGCAATGACAGCGATTTAAGATTTATTGAAGTTTATAAATATATTTATATCTGTACGAGTATATATACTTATATATATTATATGTACTTATATATATTATATGCAGCTTCCCGCTCTCGAAGTGTTGCTTATGCAAGAGGCCATAAGTTCGATTTGCCAAGCACTTTTTATTGATATTTATTTTAAAGTACAGGAAATGTGTGAAAAATATGCAAAACTACAGAATTTATTTTCCTTTGAGAGCCACTCACAAACAGCGGGGTGATTGTGAAAGAGAGAGGGAGAGGGAGATAGAGGAAGGAAGTATTGGGCTCGCATCTGACAAATCTTGAGCCATTGTGGCTTGACATGGAGTTTGCAATGTCTTTGCTAAGTCTTAGCCGAGTCTTGTGGGATCATTCATTGTTGCTTTGTGCAAAAATAGAAGAGATTTTACTTGGGTGGATTAATATGTTCATTGAGAGGCTAACTAAGTTTAACAAGACTCGATATAGAGAAACTAGACTAGAGAACATTCGACTTGATTACAAATGAAAGGTGCATCTTCAACAGCCTTTATTTTAGTTATTTCCTGTGCTATTGATAATTTATGGCTAAACGACACTCAAAATCAATTCCAGAAATAATTACTAATAGTCTTTTATTATCTATCCCCTTAAACGGCATTTTAATGCAACGTTTTAGTTATGACGAGTTTTGCACTGTGAGATAGGTCTATCCGTATCTTATCAATCGATCGTAATCGGTCAGAAAGGTATTCCTCTAGCTACATCAAGATTTATTGCATAAACCCACTTATCGGAAAGTGATTCCCTACCACACTGACCAGCCATATATTAGGGGCGTGCCCAAGTCACAATCCAGACAAAACCGCCCACGATCAGTCCATTCGCACCATGAATTCCTCAACGAAACTCCTTGCTTTTGCCCTAATTGCTGCTCAGCTGCTGGTCGCAGTTCACGGCGGAGTCTTCGACTTTACAGACAGGTGGGTCGATTCCGACAAGACGAAGCCTTTTCCCGAGAACGCTGTGCTGGGCGGCTACGACTCAGAGGGCTACGAGAACTACGTGGGACGCATCATTGCCGCAAGTTCGGTTCTGCCAGCGCGTGTTCGGGCCGAGACTGGCTATGCCACCTACAACAGCGATTCAGGCTCGAATCAGGCGAATTCCTACGATCTTCTGGTGAGCAATGAGACCCTCAGCTATGAGTGGGTGCGCAGCTTCGACGGCTTCAGGGAGAAGAATCCCGTCTCTGTGGGCACAAGCGTCACAAATGAGCGCGTCTACATCTGCCGCGCTCGCACGGATGGCGGACTCTTCATTGGCACTCTGTACCTCTCGCAGAGGGCCTGCTTCATTCGGTACGAGAACTGGCCCATGAGAAAGCTAACCAAATACGAAGTGCTGGTGCGAAAGTTGATTCCAGCTCCACCTTCAACCTTCGAGGTTCAAGTCAACTGAGAAAATTCGGAAGGAAATCACTTTCGAGCTGGAGCAGTCAATATAAAGTTCTATTGCCTCTTAATAAATGAAATATGACCTATATTTTCGCAAGCCATTCACCTTAATTATTTTACTTAAACGCTTTCCACCAACCAAATGGAAAGGAAAACTTAAGTTCTTGAATCTTTTATGCTGTGAACCAGCTCGAAGCCAAATGCTGTTTGCTGTCAAGGCTCTGCCTGGCCTTTGCTTTGGCATCCAACGGCTTAGCTAAGTCAATTAAACTGAATTTATATGGGCAGCTGAGGCTGAGGCTAATGCATTTCTAGCTGCAATTTATAATTCGCTTAAAGCACAAATTGCGAAATTGCAAAATTACCAAATTTATTATGCATTTTGTGGGGCAACGTTTCAGGTTTGTAATTAGCTGCAAGCGATTAATGCATTATTAATAAATTGTTGCGACAGCTGGCGCTGGCTCGATAGATGCTCGATATGCGTGCTTTATGCCATAAAGGAGCAGCAAGGGGCAGCAGGAGGCGGATGGAGCAGCAGCGCCGCAAGGACTTGAGAAATCGACAAATTCGTTTCGCTCAGCGTAAGTGCATGATTTTTGCTACATAAATAAATATTTTGGCATACGAGTTGTATTATACACATTTCAATAGCACACACACACGCGCATATGAGTGGGTCTGTGTGTGTGTACTTGGATATTCATAGGAGACATATATTGTGTGCGCACATCTATGCAAATATTAGTGGCGCAGGCCTCAAGCGATTTCGTTCGCGTTGGCCATGGCGCAGGAGGCGCAGGAGGTGCAGGAGGCGCAGGAGACGAGCTCAGATGCTCAATTACTTTGACACACACACACATACATGCGCACACTCACAGATAAAGTAAATAAAAGCGAATGCAATTTATTCAAAAATTTGTTACTTATCAAAAATTTATAGCGCAGCAACAATAACTGGAAGGTTGAGCATCATCGACTGTCGAATACGCGCTCAGCCAACAAAGATAAGTTGAAACTTAAAATATGTTTGATTATATGCCCTTCTGAGCGTAGGCGAAGTATGTGACCTATGGGCTTTTTTTTTTTTTTAATAAATATAGAATTATTTGGAGTTATCAATTGTATGGTTAGGATATTAAATTTGAATATCATAGTAATATCATCTTATTTAAACATATTCATCATACACTCACTTTCCATATTCAAGTGATCGAGGTATACAACAACAATACAACAGTCAATCCCCTATCGAATCAAGCTCAAGAGCTGCAGCCAAGTCCCTTTTGCCACGCCCTCTGTTATAGCATACCTCAACTCAGAAATATACCACATTTCAAGTCTCTAACTACACTCGATTCAAGCGAGAGGCGAGTGTAGCTCAACCAATATACTCTCTCTCTTTTATCATACCCATCCAAGCGTGCATAAGTACAGCTTCAAGCTGACTATCTAGCATATCTGTGAGTGTGTGTGTGTAAGGGTGTATAGGCTGCGTATGCCTTAAGTATGTTACAGACATTTTTGCAACATTGGCAAATCGTTGTTTTGGCCGCTAGGCAAACGAATTATTTATATTTACATATGAATTTTTTCTCCTCTTTTGACAGAGAAACTTGGCCCAAAGCTGCGACGCTCCGCTCGGCTAATCGGTTGAGATTTCATCAATCTGTTGCGTCCTATGCTAACACTGTGTGTGTGTGTGTGTGCGTGTGTGTGTATCTCCCTATTGTATAAATAGTTAATGCAATATATGGAGGCTTGAGGCTTTCGAGTAAGATGCTTTATTCACAATTCACAGAGAGAGAGAAACAAACTTACATTATATGTATATACAGAAACTTTCGCCTTAGCTTATATACAGACAACAAGGGGGTAAAGAGCTGTGAAAAGTCTTCATTTGCTTTGAAATCGCATGCGAGTTCGACTTTGAACACCTTAATCGTACGTATTTATTCAATTCATATCATATCGCATATCATTTCGCATTTGCACATTTAGATCCTCAAAATTGCTGTAATTAACACTCACTGTGATAGTATTGTATATGCATTTGATAAAGCCGCAAGTATATCGTAAATATTCGTAATAGGATATGAGAAGCAAGCGAGTGAGGACGCCACCTAGCGCTGGTTTACAGCAACACATCTAGCTGGCTGATCGACAGTTCTCCTGTAGCTGGCGCCATCTAGCGCCGAGTAGCGTCACTCGCGCCGCGAGCTGCTGCTTCTAGTTGAGTTTTCCTCAGAGCATCACTCATACGCTCCGTGGGCAGCTCGGGCAGCAGAGATATATGAGTTGTATGAGATATAATGCGATATCTGGGATATAGCCAGCTGTTCTGGTTTCGATTAGTCATTCACTAGGGATAAATTCGAGACTTCATATGAAGATGGGCACATCTAGAGCCAAGTCCTGTCGTCGGCTGTCGTCGGTGGAGCGCCGCTGTTGATGCGCCTGTAGTTGTTGTTGTAGCTGCTGCTGGAGTTGCCCACGATTTGCCTCGGCATCTGCAGCTCCAGGCTCTGCTCGGCCGACGCTGGCGCTGGCTGTCAGGAGAGCAGCTGCGTGGTGCGAGATTCCGTTGCCGAGGTGAGGGAGCTGCTCGACTTGTCGCTGGTCCAGCGCTCCTGCAGCTCCTGCTGGTAGGGCGACCTGTGGGCACGGGCGCTGCTCCTGCTGCCGCTGCTCAGCTGCTGCTGCACCACGGGCAGCGACAGCCGGTCGTCCTTCTCACCTGAGCGCGGCGCCGAATTGCGCAGCACACCTGTCGAAGCAGAGGCAAAGGTTAGTAACCTGAGGAATCGCTTGCCAGGCGCAATTCTGCTTACCACAATGCGAAACGCGATGCGACTTGGGCGAGCCGGGGCAGGCATAGAGTATGGACTTCTGCGTGTCTGCAAAGTGAGGGAGAGCGAGGGACAGAGAGTGAGTGGGAGAATGGGAGAGTGGGAGAGGGCGAGCCTTTAGCATACCATTCCGTTTGATGCGATTGTGATCTGGCGAGCCGGAGCAGGAGTAGCGCGAGGTTAGATTCTCGCGCCGATTCAGCGACTCGGCGCCCACGTGGACAAACGGACACCAGCGAAAGACCATCTTGAAGCCGTAGCGAAAGCTGCAATCAGAGCAAACAGAAAACAAAGGGAGACATTGCATTCAATTACGGATGAAATATGAATATTAATGGCAGCCGAACCAGCCATCAGAGCAGCCACCACAGTGCATCAAAGACTCGACAGCTCGTTAAGCAAAAATGTTATTGAGCTGCAACACAACAATCCTCGAATGGAATTGTCCTTCTGCGATAGTAGCTGTCCCTCTCGCTCTCGTTCCCAGTTCGATTGAGCATGGACAGAAGTCGGGCATTCCATTCACTTATGTCATCTCCCTATCTATCCACCTACATTTTGAGTTGTCTCATATTCTAGTCGCATACCCTGTATACCTTCGTAAAGGGGGTTGTCGCCCTTGTGAGCATAAGGGAAGCAAGCTACAAGTAGCTTATACTAAATATGTATCTAGTTGCAATCAAATTTATTTCGAAGGAATAGGAATCAGCATAAAGTACAATTGAAATGCAAGGGAATGGGGAGAAATCGAAGCGGAACGAGAGAATTAGAACATGATTATATTTCAAGTGAAAATAAAATGGAATTGAAATGAGATGGGAAATAAACGGGAAATGGATTAGAAGCATGGATGGATACGCGCGTTACGTTAAGATTGTTAGCATATATCACTTCTATTGGGAGTCATTTTTTTCCCGCAGGGCATATGCTAGTCTGTTATTTACATTTCGATTTATGTAGTCCACATTCGTAGAGGGCATTCGTTAGTCAGGTATTGTCACAGTTGTTTTGCAACCATGTCAAGTGGAGAATTTGCACCTGCGACAGAATATTTTGCCCTTGGAATGATTTGGTGACAAAAGCCAGAGCCACAGTCGGAGCCACCGTCGGAGCCACCGACGGAGCCAGAGACAAACCTTGAACCATGGCAAGTAGCTTGATTTATGCTCTGGCATTTCAGTGGGGTTTGTCTTTGCTTCGCATGGGTGTGGATCGGGTGGGGCAACCCGTTAACAACCACCTGCAATAATAATAAAGAAGCAGAAAGCGAAAGGCAACAACACCTTGATGGCGCTCATCATTTACATAAGGGCGTCGCCGACTCAGATACGCCGGAACCGGGCTCGCTGCTCCACGTGTCGAACTATTGACGCTTAAGTCCCGTGCGCTGCACGTAAAGCAGACCCAGATGCCTGCCCGCCCCCACCTGCCGCAGTCTGGACGATGGCTACAGTCATTGGCATGTTGACTGGGCCAAATTAATTGCAATCAGTTACGCTTCCCCCCGGCGGATGTGGCATACGGACGCGACAGAACATCAACAGTCAATTTGTGCAAACGAAAACGAGCATACATATGTTCTGTATGTGTGTGTGTGTGAGTGTGTGAGTGTGACTGTGTGTACTGTGGACACACGTGTGTGTATATTCGAGGCTTCACATAATAAAAGTTGCTTCATCAGGTGAGCTGATACTTAGCTCGAGCAGTCGTCAGTTCTCATGAGCTACCAGAACCCCAAAGTTACTTAATAAGCAAAAATAGTTGGATAACTTTGCTTACGGAAGGAACTAGTTTGAAATCTAATCTTTTCATTGCAAATAATAAAAATATAATGTAATAATAATAATGTTGGATTACCTTAGGTAAGTACCTAGACCCTAGGCCCCAGGGACTCAAAATGTCATATATGGAAGAGCTTGAGCAACCCTCAGACTAAGCAGAATATATGAAATTTAAATAAAAATTGAATAATATTGAAGGAGTACGGAAGAAAATTGGAATAAAATTGAATGTGAGTACCATAGAAGTCGAGGAAAATGAAAATAATTGGACTGAAATGGAATGGGACCAATATAGAATGGCATGAATGGAGTAGAGCACAACTGTAGTCTGTGGGCATATCCTTTGGACAGTCTCTTTGTCATTCGCTTTCATGTGTCAACTGAAAATCAGTCATACTTGAGCCTTAAATAGTTATATCATAATACATGGATGTCTCGAAATATATATGTTTTACGAAATTGACAGTCCACAGTCAAAATTGAAATTCCTGGCTCGAGACTTTCAATTCGACATTCGCGTCATGCATAATGACTGTCATTAAATATAGTTTTGGGCCTTTGGTGAAGAACTACGAATATGCTGCTGGATGAGTCAACGTGACGGGAAAGTAAATGTCGATGTCAATGATAGTGGGGTTATTTTTGTGGCCGATAATGATGATGACGATGAGGACGATGAGGACGATGAGGACGACGATGATGATGATGGACGGGCTTCATTTCCGGATAACGAGCTAAACGACCAACCGCAACTAAGTGACTTTCCGAGGACCCATCTGCGTGGATTGCGTCAAAGGAAAATGGCGGTAAACACACGAGCGTACTTAGCGACCTCAACTCGACGTAAATTACATAATATGCAATGAGTTCGCCGGGACGGGGACGAGGACGATGCGCTGGAGTCCTATGACTGTAGCTGTAACTGTTGCTCGCACTTACCGGGAATTCATCCAGCAATATATAATCGGATTGTACATGGAGTTGCTCATGGCCAGCCAGTAGATAACCAAGTAGAGCTCCTGAATGAATGGCGCCTCGGTGATAGCCGGATAACAGGATGTGACTATAAAGTAGGTGTGGAACGGCAGCCAGCAGAAGCCGAATATAAGGACGACCACAATCATCATTTTGACCACCTAAGCGGAAAATTGAAATTTCAAATATATATAAATACAAACATTTAATTCTCACAGTGATGATGACGATGATGATGATGATAATGATGATGGGCATGAGAACTTGGCATATATTGAGAGAGGGGCGCGAGTTGGGTCAGTATTCAAATTAATGAATGCTGTGTAAGAGTGTGTGTGCATGTAGCGAGCAATGTCTGCTGTGTGTAGAGCAACGAGGGGGTACCCTCGTCTATTGCATGGAGGAACGGCCTACCCCCTCGTCTACTGTGTGTATAGCAAGGAGGAACGGCCTACCTCCTCGTCTACTGTATGTAGAGCAAGGAGGAACGGCCTACCCCCTCGTCTACTGTGTGTATAGCAAGGAGGAACGGCCTACCCCCTCGTCTACTGTGTGTAGAGCAAGGAGGAACGGCCTACCCCCTCGTCTACTGTGTGTAGAGCAAGGAGGAACGAGCTACCCCCTCGCCTGATGTGTAGGGCTATAGGTATAGAGAGAGGTATATGGAGATGCGACTTACCCTTCGCTTGCTGCGGACATTCTCCACTTGCCTAGGCGTATACTCGCCAATTGTCTTGGAGCCCCAGAGCTCGATGCCCACGCGGGAGTAGGTGACGGTCATCGAGATGATGGGCAGGAAGTAGGTGAGTATCAGGATCAGTATGTTGTAGCTGAACGGATAGAGATAGTTACACAGATAAGTAAAATAGGATGCGAGGATAAGCCCGTAAGCTCTTTGGCCATTTCAGCAAATGGTCGACGAGCCCCACACCCCCCGAGTTGGCTGACACAATGCGGCGTTGGTCGCTCTCTTTTTTTATGGCTGAAAACTCAATTTAATGGTCTCGCATGCCCGGAACGCATTGCGCCGAGGCAGCTCCTATTTGATTGCCCATATTTGCTTTCAAATTTGTCATATATACCATGCCAAATGACTGTAAAGAGTTGCATGTCTTTTATGAGCGTTGCCACAGGGCCGTTGCTCCGCTACCAAATGAAAATTCGTACAAAGGGTATATTATTATTTTTTGAGCATATTGATCGAACTGGCAGAGGCGGAGTGGTGACGTGATGAGTCCGTGGACTCACATTGACTTTTTCATTCACTCATTGCTCGCTCTGTGTGCGAGGGTCGCTCCACTTGCACCCCAACCTGACAAGCTCTGAGGCCTTAGGCACTCTAGTATCTGTCTAGAGAATTTCAATTGAGGAAATATATATATGTATGTATGTATGTGTCTATATGTATTTTTCCTTCATTTCATCTATGTCTGGCTACTTTTAGGACTACCCTCCCTCACATTCTCTCATTTTTTCTTACTCTATTCCTTTTGTCATCTTGTTAGGCACCTAATTCTCCCTCTTCCTATCAATACATTTCTTTCTATCTCTCGCTCTCTATCTATCACTTTTTACTCACTATGTACATATGTTTCGAACTTTTCTCTCATTCTCTTTCGACCTATCTCTCTCTCCCCTCGCTCTCCTTGGCCTGATGAAGGGCTTCTCATCGCAACTTTTAGGGTATTTGCCAGTCAGTTACTGCCTTCCCCCTTTTTATATGCCGTGCGTGACTGTTTTTTATTGCTTGCCTGCATATGCCGAGCCATGTCGAGCCATGGTGAGCCATGGTGAGCCATGGTGAGCTGTGCATTGCTTCCATTATAATCTGATAGCACAGATTTTGTCTGCTGCAGTGCGCATCGCAAATTTCCCAATTTATAGCTCCCGTCGATTTCCCATGTAGCAAAATGCGCTCGTTTACTTACCCACACATACACACACGCACTTACACTCACACTTTCACATGTTCATGCTGACTTACATATGCTCCTGCTTGGAGTGATTCGTCTGTCCATCGGGCCACTCTGAGAAGCAAACGATGCGAGTCTTGTTCTCCATGGTCACCGGCACCTTAGCAGCATTCAAATAAAGTGTTTTAATTAATATTAACAGTGAGGTGGGGGGGGGGGGGGGGGGGGAAGGTGTGATATGATATATGCATCTACCTCCTCCGTCTTGAAGAACAGCAGCATGGGGCAGGAGATGAGCGTCGAGGAGAGCCAGATGATGGCTGCGATGGCCAGGTTGCGGCGCTTACTCATCCGCGGCTGCAACGGCTTCATAATTGCCACATACCTGCGGGGGAGGGAGACTCGCATTAACAATGTGTCTAAGTGGGCTGTAAGCCGATTAAGCCTGCCTTTGCGCACCCACTTAACGAACGCTGCATTACCAACCTGTTCCTGAAACTATGGACACTTCTGACAGCTAATATGAGAGAAAGCGCCCAAAGGGAAACTCCAAATGGAATTGGGGGCGAAATGAGCTGCTAGTCATTAGGGTAGATGGGGCTTGGACTACGAGATGGAAGTTGGTTATGCGTCAAATAATAATAATATGTATATAAACAAGGCGCATTGTCCTTAGCTGAGAGATGAGATTAAGTCTTAACTAAAAATGCTTACATAGACAATGACAACCTCAACAAGAATAATAGTAATAAATAATGATGAGTCAATAGGCTATTATACTTATGAGCTAATGATGCAACTCGCTAATGCACTAATGCCCTAATGCGATAATTATCTAATGAGCTAATGCATCAATGCATCGATAAAAACGGAAATGTTAAGGGTTTGCTGGATTGATTATGTGGGCCTCGACCCTTTGACCGGAATACCGGAAGGGTTCACCCTTCCATCCTTTTCAAATACAAATTAAATAAAACTTTGCGAATTTACATTCACGTCGGGCTGGCCCCCTAATGAGAGGCTATTTATATATTTGATGAATATTTGACCACCCGCATTCGCTGTGCATACCTTTTTGTGTATTCAAGCCGGAAATTAGTTTACTCATAAACGTAATAAATATCGATTTATGTTATATAAATTAAATGCAAAATAAAAGACTTTTCTGCTCTGCATTCCTATATACTCCCGGAAATATTGCCATGAATTGATTGTGTTTGATGGCGTCAAGGGTTGACAGGGCTTGTCACAAATTTGATGAGCTTCGCAAAGAGTTTAAAGTTGAAAAAAAAGAAACCTTTTGCCTTAAACGTGCCCCACGCTAATCGGAAATGAAGGATGGCATCGCATTTGGTTAACCCTACAAGCTACATGGTCGTAACCCCTTGGGCTAAACATGCCGAAAGACAAGAGGTCTATATGTATCTATCTATGTTCAGTGGGGGTGCAGATATTTCATATCTCACATTAGACGAGCTGGTTCTGTGCTATGGGTTCACAAAGTCAAGATTGATAAGGGTTCTGCGCCCTAAGGCGAGCCCAAGCTCATCTAATATCTGTTGATTATATGCGGATACGTTACATAGGTATGTATGTATGGGTATGCTGTGATGCTATGTGGGATACATCACTTACCTGTCGATGGATATGGCCATCAGCGTGAAGACCGAGGCACAGATGCTGAGCATCGCTATGAACTGAGATACCTTGCAGTAGACCTCCCCGAATATCCAATCGCTGTCCAGCATATAGTAGTAGTTGAAGGTCACGTTCAGGCTGGAGACCATCGCATCGGCTATGGAGAGGTTCACTGCAAGCAGAAGCAAACAGACGCGTCGCACACAAAGAGCACAAAAAGTGTGTTTAACAACTGTAACACGTGCCAAAGCCAACAAATGGAAATCCAAATGGCCAATAGAGAACGGCCAGAAACAGAATCTCAAGGTAAACACGGGACACAACTGTCGAGGGTAAAAGCTCCTTGGCGAATACTTAATACACTAATTGCAATGATAATAACAATGACAATGGGGGTGAATATGGATATGAATAATTTGATAATAACAATAACAATCATATTAATTATGAATTACAAAAGACCAGAAAATCAACTTTCTTAATTTCCTATAGATGTTACACATTTGGTTTACCAGCTTAGGTACCCTTCACTAAAGGGCATAGAAAGATAGCACAGGCAGAGCCCATCATATTTAAGCAACCCATTTTTTGTTTGTTTATGCGTCGTACATTTATAATTAGTGTGAAAGCCAGTGCAATCGACTTTGTGGAGAAGATGGGATCAGGCAGCGCATAATTAAATGGATGCTGCAAATGGAACAACGGCCATTTGTCTGTCTCCCTGTCTGTGAATGTGAATGTGTGCGTGCCTGCCAGCCTGTGTCTGTGTGGGTGTGCGGGTGGGAGAGGGTGTCGGCCATCATTTGTTACTTGGCACATTTGTTATTGTATTTCGGTTTGTGAGTGCCTAACGATTTACATTCCAATGAATCACTAAAAACAGCGTGGGCTAAAACCACAGTCCCGCTCCAATTGGCGACATCTCCCGACCAACAGGCTCACACACAATATAATATCACAGTAGGGCGATAGTGACGATATAATACTGGTTTACGGTGCGGTTTATCTGTAGAGGTCGATGTATAGAGGTCCATATGTACAGTACAATCAGCTAGGATCTATTTAAAGAGTATGCCAACATAAAGTCAAAATATAAGCTTGCAGATCTTAGCCAATAAAAAGATCTAGTAATCTCCTAATTACTATGCCACCAACACGAATAATTTAAACATACAATTTACACCTCAAATAATCATAAACATATTAAAGTCTTAACACTTTATCGAAAGGGCGTATAGAGATTGTATGCATATGAAGCTTATAGTCTAATATACTCTCTTTTCCTTTTATGAGCGAGCATTAAAAAGGTGCCAAGAAAAACACCAAAAAATTATTTTGGGCTGCTGCTTTGCCATTGTTTACATTTCATTATCTATGTAGATAAGCAGTGTCAGAAATAAGCATAAAAAGCAACACCCGAACAACAAACCAAAAACAATAACAATAACAATGCGCATTGTTTTACCGTATAGTTCTTGTCACGCCCCAAAACGTGTCGAATTTGGCAAACGATGTGGCAACACTGCACAGGCTCGACCAGATGGACAAACGGGAGGTCGGTCTGGCTGGAGCACGTTTTTCTTGCTCCTCGTTTTCTTCTTCTTTTTGCTCTGTGTATCGATTGCGCATCGCCATAATTAATCAAGGCATAACAACAATGCCGAATAAACACGGACAGACGAAGCGAATGATAAAAGATAATGCAAATCATAGGCACAGGCTGGCGTCTTATCAGCAAATGTTCCGTGACTGGGAATTTATTTGTTCAGCGGTAGCATAACTTTGCTAAACTAATAATAACGGCAAAATGTCTATTTAGAAATGCAAATTTTGTAATAGCTGCCAGAGACATCTGAGGCCTCAAGGCATTTCGTTTACATAATAATAATCATTGCGCTCGCAGATAAGAGCTGCCATGGGCTGGATGCCCATGCCAGTGAAGGGGGCGTGGAAGGACGACAGCATCCGCTCCGAAGACATTTGCGAGTAAGTCAACTTTCTAGCTGGGTCAGCTGAGCACGAGAAGGGGACGATGCCTGACAATGCAACTAGTTTGCTTTTTGATACACTTTTGAGCGAGCATAAAGCACTGCTGATAAAACGTGATATGAATCGGCCATCTGCATACATATGAATATGAATATATACATACATATGTATACATACATATGCCACTCAACTACATTGCATTTGCGGTTATTTTATTCCATTTCATGCTATTTCTATTTTCTTCGCTGTGTTTTTGTCAAGTCATTGTCTCACCGTTATAGTTGCTTTGCCTTGAATTAGTTCTGAGCGTGAAGTCGCTCAGCGAGAGGAGGACAGCTTGAACATATTTGCAGCACCAATGCTGCTCTCTCGCTCTGTATTGCATATGGCGTGCAAGTAAGAGAGTAACGATCAGAAGAACGAAAGAGAGTGAACTTGAACAGCGGCTGACGATTGGCTGCGTTCTAGGAGAGAGAGTGAAGACAAATGAAGAGAGTAGTCTACACACAGCACATACACTGTTAATTAATGTTATGCACACAAGCAGACCACAGTTAATTAATACGCGTGCAAGGGTACTTATACTTCAATATTTGAAAATAGTTTTCGATTTCTTTTTATAGCTAAGCATAGGCAGAAAGGCCGTGCTCTTGAAAGCAGTAAAGAACAGAGTGGGCTTTACAGACAGACTTGTGACCCACTTAATTGATGTGCGCGCAAGGGTATTTAGAAGTCGACATTTGAACTCATTTGCACTTTTCTTTTTATTGTCAAGTTGCGCATGCATAAGGCCGGCGGGCTTTTGCTTGTGCACCGGGTATGTGTAAGAATGTAAGGATGTGCATATGTGTGTGTGTGCGTGTATGACAATAGTCGGAAGGCAGTCAACTGACAGCATCTGTGCAGGGTTAGTTGTTGTTACAGTTGTTGTCTTTGTTTGCTGTTTGTTGTTGTTGGTCGGGGGGTTGCCTGCATTTTTATGCGCTTTGTTTTTAATGGTTTCGGCAATGCCAGTCGGACAAATAGACATGCAAAACCTACAGACTTTTGCATTTAATATAAACAGCTCGCCTTCCATGCATATGCATAACTGCCTGGGAGGGGGAGAGGGAGTGAGCGAGCGAGAGAGACAACGAAGTCTGAAATGTTTCATTTAGGGCCACTCAAAATGAAAGAGCAATGTCATTATTAATAGACAGGGAGCAAGTCAGAGTGAGAGCGAGAGAGAAACACTTTAAGTGCGTAACCTTAGTTTTGAAGT
The DNA here is from genome assembly GCF_054131065.1 of Drosophila arizonae. Taxonomy (NCBI): domain Eukaryota; kingdom Metazoa; phylum Arthropoda; class Insecta; order Diptera; family Drosophilidae; genus Drosophila; species Drosophila arizonae. The sequence goes on along the minus strand of NC_142922.1, from coordinate 823,131 downwards.
GTTCCTTAAAATGTAATTAAGATTCAAATAAAATGATGTTGCTGCAGGCCAAGGCGAAATAATAAGTAAGTCATGTATTAAATTTAAAATATTTTTAAACTGCTTTAAATATGCATTCGTTATATTTCACTCAGTCAATCGTAATGATGAATGAGTTCTTACTACCGTTTTTAATTGGGCTTTAAAATATATTGCAAAAAGTCGCAATAGCTTGACCATGAAACAAAAATAAATTGAATATTTCAAAAAAGAAAAGAAAAGTTGATGCAGCTTTTCGCAGGGCTTCTGGCAGTCACATTAAAGCATTTCGCTGCAGTGCCGCAAGCGCAGCGCGAAGTTTATAAAGCAAATAATTGAATTAACTGTGCAGTGGCACGCGCCACGAATTTTCGGCTTAAAATGAGAGCTCATTCAATTACAGCCAAAATAAAGTGAAAGCGGAAGCAAACTTTTGCAAGGGCTCAACATGGCGTATGTGTGATGCGATGCATAGCTGATAGCGCACAGGCCCCGCGCATACTCACCGATAAAGTAGTTGGTAACGGTACGCATTCGCTTGGTGGTCAGCACAATCCAGACAACAATCAAATTGCCGCCAGTCGCCACAATCACCATGCCGCCGAAGAGGATGCTCCAGAGCACCTGACGCCACCAGGGCACGACGAAGGCGAACGAGGCCACTGGCGCAGCGCCGTCCTCATCGATGAGCGTGTCTCCAGCGTCGCCGACAGGAAGTCCCGTTATGCCCGTGGGTAAACTGCGGAAGAGGAGCAGGGGGGGGGGGGGTGGTGGGATAGTAGAGTTGTGTTAGAAACAATGTTGAATTAGTGACATGAAGATTATGTGTGAGCTAAGCCGGTGATGAGGAGAGTGTGCCAAGTGTGTTTGCTCCCTTGACGCTTTACTCTCTCTGTGTGTGTGTGTGTGTGGCTGTTGGCAGGATATTAGGCGTATGTAATTGTGCGTGCGTTAACAAATCCTTGTCGGTTTTGTTGTTATTCATAAAAGCTGAGGTTCAGACTGCTTTACGGCTCCCACTCGTCGCCATCTTTTTACACACGCTCAGCGGACATGAAGGGAGTGAGCATATGGGCTTTGAAATTTGGAATATGTGTAATGGAATATATGGTAAATGCTGAAAATCTAGAAGCGAGAGGCTTGACATTTGATATATGTATGTATGTGTATATGCATAGCTCATTAATATATCTTCAGTGGATTAGATACGCCCGCAAGAGGCGTGGCATATGTGTACTACTTCCAGCACTATGATATCATAACATTGTCATCCAGCTTCAAGTGCCTATGGACGGGTATTTGGCAGTCAGTTATGCCCTGCACTTGTCTAGTTCTTATTTGTTAATATTCTGCTTTTCTGATTGTTTATTTAGAGCGTGTGTGCGTGGGCGTGTGTGTGTGTGTGTGTGTGCTTAGAAGTGTTTAAATAGGCAGCAAACACACTCACAAACATACACACACACAGCACACACATATAGCACACATAGATTTTGTGGTTTTGTTTTAAGAGGCCTCGCACAGGCTGTTGCAGGGCCATCAACGGGCTGTCAACGTCCGTAAATCGGGCCACGTGTTAAGCTCGGCTCGTTAGCAGCCACACGCGTACATGTCATTTAATATGTGAGCTCAGACTACACCCTTCTCCTGCCCCCCCCCCCCCCCCCCCCCCCCCTTCATTCCATCTTTCACTCGTTGATGACATTTAAGGCGAAAGTGGGCGTGCCCACGTCCAGTCAGTAGCCAGCTGCGGTCGCTAGTCATTAGTCCATTCGCCCATCGCATCGAGACAATTAAAAATATTTTTCATCATCGTTGGACTATTCAAATTTCTCAACGCCCCCATACTCTGTGCCCTGCCCATCTCCTAGCTTGTTTATTGGCCTAGTGCAAAGAGGATTATTGATTTTTATGAGCAACCCAGAATAACCCGCATAAAAGGAAGAAAAACAAAAAAAGTTTATCAAAAATAAAGAAATTATTAAGAAAACAATTTCAAGCAGCCACAGCCGCAGGCACATGAAAATGTCAAGTGAGCAGCTCGTATGGAGCGCGCTGCACTGAAGGATACTCCGTATGTGAGATGGTTGGATATAGATACTCTACCTCTCCCATACACTCTTTTGCTTCCTATCTCTTCCTCAGTCTCTCTCTTCTTCTATCTATCTCTCTCTAACTCACTCTCTCTCTCTTCTTCTTGGTTTCTGTGCGTCTGTCTATATCTCCCATCTCTCCCCTTCTCGCTCCATTTTATTCATACTATAGACTCTTCCTTTCCGCGTTACTTTAGTCTACCTTTTCCGACATATTTTTGCAAGCTTATGGTGAACATTTTCATCCAATTTTATGCGTACTTGCAATGAAAGTAAAATCAGTCCCTAAAATATTTTTTCTTGTTTTGATTTCGGGTTTTCTTCGTCTTTATTTTTGCATTGAGCCTGCCTCGCGCTGGCAAAGCCAAACAAAATAAACTTTTGTTAAGTAGAATAACATTGAAGAATAAGAATAAGAAGAAGAAGCAGAAGAGGCAGTTGCCAAATATAAATTCCTACTTAGAGTCTGTTATTGAACCCAGTTGAGTTGTCTATGGACCATGTCGTAAACAAGTTTGAGGCACGTCAAACGCAGCAATTATTTGGAAGTAATACTCCATAAAGGACTATCATATTCAGCTCACTCTCCTTCTGAGTGCTTCTGTGTATGTGTGTGGGCGTGTATGTGTATGTCTTGAGGGAATCAACAAATTTGTGCTGCAGTAAGTCGACGGTCCTCGCTGTCGTTAAAAAACATATAAAATATTGAATACGGGGAATGCTCGACTTTGAAATACCCCTAGATAGGTAGCTCGAGCTAAGCAGGGAAAGAGCATTTCTTATAATCAGTTGATGTTATACAGCTGGAAAAGAAACAAAATATAAGGCGAAGGCGTAGGTCCTATAGGACTTGTAGTCAGAGGTATTCCCTTTTGTGTTTCAAACTAATCGGAAAGCTAAATGGTTTAGTTGCAGTAGCTGACTTTAGTGACTTAAACTATAGAAAATATAGTAAACTACTTTAGCTATAGCTATTAGCTATAGAATGAAGTGAATCCTGAATCTCATTCGTTTTATACACTAAGAGACAAGTAAATTAGAGGACTTTACGGAAATAGTTCGCAATTCCTAAACAGCTTGGCAAATCAAATAAAAAGAAACGATTGTATAATAGCTGAGACACAGAAGTACATCTAGGAAGCGAAAAAATATTTATTTTCCCACTTTTATGGCTCAAACCCGCAAGCCCAGAACAATTCCTACACTATAAACCAAAGCAAATGAGTATAAAAGATTTACTACAACAATACCACTCAGTCGAGGCTTTACAAAGGTAAAAAAAAGAAGAGTGGATTACCACGCCCACGCCCACGCCGACTTTAGTGGTTCAAACTGCCCACTTTCGTGGTTAAGCCCCCCGAGCAATACTTTTACTGGTTGCAGAAAACTCAAGATGAAATCTACTTGATGGCAAAACATATGACCTTCTTACCGCTGGGAGTGCTTTAAGTGTGCGACAGGGCACCATACTAAGAAGAAGAAGAGGTACGAGGAGGAGGTGGATGTGGAGCTGGAGTACACACATTGATAGATGTGAAATGTATTACATACAGAATATATGTATAGATGTGTTTGTATATGTTATGGCCATCAATGAAATGTATTTGAAACGGAAATAAAAAGCCAAAGCGGGTTGAGCTGAGCGGAAATGCTTGACTGATTGAATGACTGACTGCCTGATTGATTGACTGAGTGCGGGCGAGTGGGCGGGAGCCGAGTGAAGCGCTGAATGGATGCCGCAATGAGGCGTCATTAGATATGCATGGCTGGCAGCGCACACACAAAGCCAAGGCGAAAGCCGACCTGGTGCTCGAATCCAAAGCGCAAAGCGAATCTGAAGGAGTGGGCTGCAGCTACATCCCCCCTCATTTGGACTCGAATGTTGTGCGTGCCTTGTGCATTAATTCAATTTGTATCATAATTAGACATTACTCTATGCTGATTCCTGGCTAATCGTTGGGCATATTGGTGATGCTATGGATCTTTGTGCCCCTTAAGGGATATCTGTATATGTTAGCCTGACTGAGAATACAAAAGCTAGACTAACAATGAATAGTATGGTATGCGAATAAGCTATATTCGATAAGTCATACTGCTTTCATGACATCGATAAATATCGATATGTTGAATTTGTTTTTATAAGCATAACTTTGGGAGCTTTCAAGGTAAAGACACCAAATTTGGCATCAACTTTTTCGATAAAAAGACAATTACAATAGAATTTTATGTACCTTTCTTCAATATTATTAAAATTAAAGGCAATTTTCATATTTTAAGTACTAGAAACATGAAATTATGTATGCATACATTTCAGATGGTCAAAATTATATTCTCAAAATTTCATCAACATAGTGATCCTAGAGCCCTAGTTCAATCAGACTACAACTCATAGCATAGAGTACTGCAAGTATAAAATGCGTCCGCTGATGTATGTATGTGTGTGTGCTCTTGTCTCTATCTATATTTAGGTATATAATAATGGCAGTAATATTTGTATACCATGCAGAGTATCGGCTAGTCGAGCACACCCCACTAGACACTTACATTCTGCTCAGATTGTAGCTCAGATCGGGTTGTTTCGTCGACGGGGTTTGATTGCCCTCCAATAGGACGCTATTAAGTGCAGTGTAGAGCAGAGCCGGAGCATAAGTGCTCCAATTGCTCCAAGTGTAGCTGCTGTCCATCAGCTCATCATTGTTATCCATCTCGTAGATGTTGTTGTTGCTGTTGTTGTTGTTGTTGTTGTTGGTGTCCTTTGGCCTATTGTTTGCTTTCTCTAATGTTGCGTGTCCCCTTTTCGGGTAGTCTCTTATTTGGATTCCATTTATTTGCTCTGCGATGCCTGCAAAGAGCAAAGAATAATACATTTAACTAATTTCGGAATTTGGGGGTTTTCTGCTATGCCCGCCCAGGCAGCAAAGGCGAGCATATTGCTTAGACTTGAAGTGTCTTACAGCCATTCAATTTGGGTTCTCTTATACACTTCAAGGAAAATCTAGCTAACTCTGCAGCGTGTTAATTTCTCTGTTCCGATATTGAGACATTTTTCTTGACTTGCGATTCCACTTGATTTGATTGCCAATCGAGTGTGAAATCATTTAAAGCGGGCATCAGATATTAGATACACCCCATCGCATTCTTGGCGCTCTTGGCATCCTGTGGCTTCCCTTAATTGAGTGCAATTAGCAAAGAAATCAAGTGGGAAAAGCGAAATGTAATTCAGTAAATTTTCATTTGACAAGCTAAATACTAAAGCTTGCTAGAGTGAGCTTTCAAGTGGGTATATTGCTTGAATCATACTCGTTCCTGTTGCGCAAGAAGAGAGTATCGTATCATTTTACTAGTAGACTAAAAAGTTTCATTGAATTCCTTAGCTTTTCAAGGACAAACGCAACTATTGATGATGCTTGCTGTGGCGAGCTCCCAAGTGGGTATATTGGTTGCTTGTGCCTTGAATATATTGTCCCCATCACACTCGTTTGGCATGTGAAAGGAGAGCTACGATGCCAGAGGAGAGTATACTAAAGTTGGGGAATAGAGTATATCGTTTGATAGAGAGTCCTTTATTCATTAAAGTCTGATTGAAAGACTGAGCGAGCATGACGTGTCCGGCTACACCCCTAGTCTCTGCTTGATTTTTGTCTTCTGCTAAATATTTGTTTTCGATATTTTCCCTGCTGTGTTTGCTCTTTGTCTGTTGTTGGGCCAAAAACTTTGTCGGGACCCAAAAAAATGGTTGAGTTTTTTGGTTTTGGACTTTTGTCAAAGGTTTTGAAATTGATTGTGATTTGTGTTTGTCGAAGGGTTTTGCCTCATTTGCGGTTTTTGCGGTCCGTTTGCCACTGACTGTCGCGAGGACTTTAAGGCCCGGCTCAAATGCTAACAGGCCCCTGCTTTAATAGCAACAGCAACAACAGCAACAACAACAGCGAGGCGCAACCAATTTGGATTGAACGAAAAAGAAAACTTTTAAATTAACACAAAACTTTCGCACATCAAAGGCAATTAAAAGTTGGCGGCAGACATGCCAGAGCAGGTGTACGGAAACTTCATTAGAGGTCCATTGTAGAGCCTAGCTCATCCACGTGCCCATTACTCATTATTCATAAGCTATTCTACTTGAACGTTATTCAAATCGAGTTCACTTTATGCCAAACTTTTGCTCAAACTAAACACAGAAAACATTTCGAGCGATAGTTGCTGTCATATGTGGAGCAGTTGAACGATATCTAATCGAATCGAGTGGGTCTCTTATCTGAAGAAAACACTTCGACTAGTATTAGAGAGCAGCTAATGCTTGAAGATTGAGCGAGCGAGCAGCTGACTTTGATACAGCCACAGCACAGTGGGCCTGAGAAGCTTATCTAAAGATCTAAAACATGTCGCAGTATAACTAGACAAAATACATTATATTATATGTAAACATAATAGTTTTAGTAATATATTTATTAGGGCATACTATTGAATAGCCTATAAGCCAAATTTGATAACACTTGCTCAAGTGGTTCACGATTTATGATCAAAAGAGCAATATATGAGCAAAGGAGCAATATATGATATATTATTATACTATACTTTTAAAATTGCTTTCATTTCCAGAAGTCAGAAGTACACCTGTTTCTTTGTTGCCTTTGAACACAAAGGATTTCAATCTGTTTGTGACAAAGGAAATAGAAATATGTATATATTTATATTTATTATTAATATAGATGTATATATATATAGTGTTAACAGCGAGAGGTCTTTCTCTGGAGTGAAACAAAAAAACGAAACTAATTCAATTCCCCAAAAATGCTCTTTCAACGAGTCCCCAGAGCTAGATTAACTCACCTGTAGCTATTTATTTCTTTTTACTTCGGCTCCTCCTGCTTCTCCCTATTCCTCGTCTTCTTGTCTGGACTTTGTGTGTTTGTGACAACGCGTAAAGAAAATTGCTTTTCACTTTGTTCCTCGTGGCCCCAAACCCAAGGCTCGAATTACAGCTGAACTTGTTTTCCCTGATAACTAAGGGGAAAACTGTTTGAGCCTGTCTCTGACAGATTGAGACAATTGCCGGCCCTTGCCACAGTTGCCACACTTCCCACATGCCACTTGCCACCTGCCACTTGCACCGACTGAATGCAGCAGAAGCAGTCAATGAGAATTTGATAAATTCAATGCGCAGCTCTTAACTTTATCTTTTCAAATAGAATTTTTCAAGCGCGATTTTCTTTCCTGCCAATGTGAAATAAGTTAAAAGTGCTCTAGGCGGCAATGCTCGACTAGCGGATGCCTTGGAAATCTGCCTTGAACTAGATCTCTAAAAGCACTCTGTTCTGAGTATGACACCCATAATATGATAGCCTGATGGAACTTGGATCCTAGTTATAAGATTTTATTGCGGACTTGAATTATGGCATTTGCTGGTAATGTTCATGCTTTTGTTAAGATAAATATTTATATAAAATATTCGATTTCCGTTTGTTTATTATTGAAACCAACTCACATTTCGGAGATCTAGATTTTGCCGGTTTCAAGTTACGCCTGAAACACCAAATCGAAATATCGATACTTATCGTTCTTAGAGATATGTAATGATTTATTGAAAATATAAAATAATTTTAGCTTGCATATGATGAGGTAGAATATATATCTAAAAGCTAAAAGTCTATAGCTATTGTGGTTTACGAGAAATATGCATTAGACGGACAGAGGAGATAGTTTTAGGTAGTCTTTCAAGATCAATATGGATTTATAGCCAACACAAATATAGCCCTTTTTCAACGCCATCAATAGAGTTTTAATAGCGACTTCATCAATTAGCCGAATGACGTTAGCCGGGCCAAATAGGGCTTGCTGGGAAGTATGCAAAAATCAATTAGCCAACGAGTTGACTGCGCTCACAGCATCAACAGCAATCGGATCTCTGTCTATACAAAGCATGTGGCAATATTTTATATGCTGTTGACAGAGCAGCCAAGGGGCGCAGTTGAGGGCGGGGCGGGTTTGTGAAGGTGGGCGTGGTTGCAGTTGCGGCGCAGTCTTAATGAAATGTAAACAAACTTCAAAAGAATGTTGGCTATAATTGGCAGGCAGTCGGACAGCCCGGAACTGCATTGCCTCAATTGTAGGGGAGAAATAGAAGGAGAGGGTACACATAATACAATATATATGTACAGAGAGAGGGAGGGGGCGAGGGAAGCGAGAGAATGGGGAGTCTAGAGTGTAGCCAGAGTCGAGCTAAGAGGAAATAGCCCGCGAAATAGACTCAAAATATTTGCGCAAAAAATATTTGTGGAAATGGACAACAACGAAAAAAATCTGAGTCGAGTGCAATCGACTGCATGATACTCGCACACACATCATATGGCATCTGTAGATGTAGTCAACTCCAAGGTAGAGTATTTGTATGTTCTTTCTATTCGCCAATAAATTTGAAAGATCCAGTTTATATAGAGCTCAATCGTAGTTCAACTAAATCCAATATGCTCGCTTTGCGCTGCCCTTGTAGTGTATTGGAAAAAAGTGCAGGCGAGTCATACCTTTAGCCGCCCTCTGACCACGCCCTGTTTGACTGATGTTCCGACTAACAATGTTATTTTCTCTGCTTTTGCCACTTTTCAGAAATAGCCGCACAAAAATTGAATTTCATTTTATTCCTGCTCGCCGCAGCTGAAAAATGGCGAAGCTGTCACGCTCCCTACACTTGATGCTCGCTCATCAAGCGAGCAAAAGGAGTCCATGTGGTTACGAGAGTTACATACAAATAACAAATATGTAAGTATGGAATCTTAATGTGCCCTTACTTAATAGCCAAATCTTAGCTGGCTCAAAAACTTTTCTCTCTACTTCTCTTTTTCTCTGTTCTCTGTCTTTCAAGCTTGAGCGAGCATTTTGCAGTTATTAGTGCTCTACTGTGGCATTCTTGTGTGCTCCATTTTCTTGTTTAAAGTCGTAGCTCGTCTTTCGTTTGACTCAATGCGGTCAGATTAAGTATACGCCCCATTGTGCTAGAAATCTGTTTTTTATTTAATTTCTATTCTGGCATCAAATGAATTCGTCTTCGACCTTTGTCTAAGCTGAAGTTTTGCTAACGTTATGTGAAATATAATAGAAATAATAAAGAAATACCATTATGACGGAAATAATAAAACAAAACTTTCCTTTTGTAAAGCGAAATTAGAAGAAGAAAAAATAACATTTCTAGAGCGCTGAGAGGAGGGATTGGACGCAGACATATGGAGCCCATAGAGTAAGTAAATAATAATGTTAGAAATTTTATATATTTTAGTCTATTTAACACATACAAAAGAGTAAGTCAAAATAGAAAATTAATGTTGTTTGAGAAATCAAGCAAATGTTTAGTGCGAAACATAAAGGAAAGAAGAGTACAATCTTTTTTATACACTTTACGATAGCTGGCTACATATCCAATTCTGGAGATTCATAAAACGCTCTAAGAAATGAGATATCCTATAGATGAGCTTTCTTCAATTTTAATTAATTTATCAATTTCAATTGCATTCAGTTTAAATGTTGGTTTATAAAAATGAATGTTCTATACTTAACGTTCATTTTGTGTCTACTCTCCATCGCCTTCAATATACCTACTCTTTAATCATTCCGAATGCGCTCAGGGTATATGAAGAATAAAGGAATAATAATAATATAAGAGAGTTGCGCCATTGCTACAATGTCTAACTGTGCCTATGATGTTAACAGGCCGAGTGCCTCTGTGTGCGAGTGTGTGTGTGTCTAGCTGAGTCTATATGTTAACTCTAAGTGTGTGTGTGTGCGTGTGTTTGCATGTGTTTGCATGTGTTTGTATGTCAATAACTCTGCGCTATGCTGGTTTACTTTTTAGGCTCTTGCTTTCTGCTTGCCTTCGCTCGCTCTCTCCACTCTCACTCTTGGTTTCGCTTACCCGCTCCCACACCCACGCTCCGCTGTGCCTCTCTGTTGCGCTCACACTCTGGCTGTGTGTGCAACCCACCCCCGTGTCTTGAGCAAAGTTATAAAACAATTTAATGTAAAAATGTGCAGCGCCCACATTTGTGGGCATGGTCAGCAGCTTTAACTTGAACAGCAGTGAGTGCGACAGTGAGAGGGACAGTGAGAGTGAGAGAGAAGCAGACAAAGAGGAGATGGAACAGAGGCAAACACTTTTGCTTTTAATTTTGGATGCGGCTTTTGTTTAGGCATTTAGCGCACAATGGCATATAAAATGAACTTGAAATTGTAATTGCCAAGGCCTAAGCATGTTTTTTAATTTGCCGCACACACACACACACACACACACACGCACATAAAAAGCAAGAGCATGTGCAACATATTTAAATAAAATTAATTTTAATGCCAAATTGGCCAAGTGCCTTGCCACAACTACGCAAGGAAAAACGAGCAAGCGAGAGAGAGAGAGAGAGAGTGTGTGTGAGAGTGTTTGAGATGGAGATTGAAATTATTCGCATAAAATTCATCAAAATGATTTTTTAATGAGCTACGTGAGCTGCTTTAGGCCAAAGTATTTATTTACGTTTATTTGCCAGCGTTCGCACCTAACAAAAAGCCAAGCGAAAAAGATTTTAACAATTGCCGCAAATGCCAATATAAATAAAAGCGGCCAGCAAAACAGGCAAACACGCACAGACTCCAGATAAATATATATATATATATACATATATAGATGTGGTTAAATAAATGTTTGTGGCTGCAAGATCTGGCATGCAAAAAGTAAACAAGTTGCAGGTAAACGACTGTCTAATACTCGCTCAAGTCTTCATTATATATTGAGGAATCCAATCGTTGGCTATAAATGCTTCAGAAATGTGGATTAGAGAAATTGAGCTAAGATTTCGGAACTTAGCTACTTAGTTGTTGGTAATCTTCTTCAGGTTTACCACTAAAACCTCTCAGCTTTTCATGAAGCCTATATACCCGTTTCTACCACGCTGAGCGGGCAGCTAAAGTTCTGTGCAATATGTTTGATATCTGCTCCCATAAATTATATGGTTGTTTATAGAGCAGAGACAGAAAATGCTTTTTAACTATGCCAGGAGGCTAGTATACTCCATTTGACCATTCTGAGCGGGCATCAAAAGACAATTGGCGATCTGTTTATGCTCAGCTCTCATAAATTATGCGATTGTTTATAGTTCAGAGACAGCTAATGCTTTTCAGCTACGCCCGGAAGCTAATATACCCATTTTTGCCATTTTGACCTTCTAAACGAGCATACAAAGTTGTGCCTAATCGTTTTCAGGTATATTCAGTTGACCAATAAATGAAAGTTAAGCAATTATGCAAGGCAGCTAATATACTCGCCTCACCTTAACCTTTGGTTAGGCATTCGCCCCTGCAAGTTGTATGCTCACTGTCAAGCCCCGAGCTAATATACTCGCTTTGCTCGCACTCCGTGAGCGGGCATTCAAAACGGCCCGCAATGTGTTTCTGGTATGATTCGCGCTGTCTGCGTGGGCGAGATAAATTGTTTATGCGATTTTAATTTGTTTGCGTGTGTATTAAAATATTTGAAATGAAAGCTTCCAGCGTACGCGCCCTGCGGAGGCAATCGAGGACTACTTGACGGATATTCCGCCGAGGCGCGATTAGACAGGGACTCGGCGACTAAATATAGACGCAGCTCTGACGGCTCATCTGACACATCTTGCCACAGAATGCTGCCAATGTTGGCCCAAACGGACGAGTTAACCTTTTCGTGCCCGCAGTTGGCCACAAGCTGAGGTGCCTCGCCCCGGGCCAGGCCTACAAAGTTTCAGCTTAGCAACTTGAGAGGTTCAGCTTTAAATGCTACTCAATTTAAACGCATAAAAAACTCAAACTTTGCAACTTTGCGGCTTTCAATTACAGCTTCTTTGTCTGGCTGTCGTGGACACGTTAAGAAATTATGTTGATGACCAAGAGTGTTCAATTCATTAAGCGAGACACTTTGGTCCACATGGAAAGAACTACTCTGTCACTCTCGCTCTCTCCCTCTCTTTCTCTCTCTCGCTCGCTTTGTGTCTATCAATCTTTATCTGTCTGCGTCACTCCATCTTATTCTTTCTCACTAAATTAGAGAATTCTCATTACCAATGCACTCAACTAAGTTGGGCAATCTAGTCATGTCATGTCCTCCCTTTATTTCTTCTTCTATACCTTTTTGTCTTCACTTTCTGTCTCTCTGCTCCTCTTTGTCTATCACCCTCTTGCACGCGCCTTTTCTCTCTATCTGTTTATATAACTGCCTCTCTCTCTCTCTTTCACTCTCCATCTATCTCTATCTATCTCTATTTCTCTCTCATTTGCCGTCTTATCTCTTTCTGTCAAACTGCCAATGTCTTCTCTATACCCATCTCTCTGTCCCTCTGTTCACTCATTTAACTATCTCCCTCTCTCTCGCACTGCCTATCTACCTACTTTTCTCTCTCTCTCTCACTCTCCTTCTCGACTCCCTGCCTATTTTCGCCATCTCTCTCTCGCACTGCCTATCTACCTACTTTTCTCTCTCTCTCTCACTCTCCTTCTCGACTCCCTGCCTATTTTCGCCATCTTTCTCTTTGTTTCCTCTCTCTCTCTCTCTCTCTTTTTTAATTGTTTTCTTCGATTACCTTTTCTGTTTACCATCTTCAGGCATGTTTCGAGACTAGTCAAGCCTCCTTCTCTCCCTCTCTCACTCTTTCTCACCCATTTCATTTCTTTCTATTTCTGTCTGTTCGTGCGATAAATCCGAAAGGCAATTGAAAATTTAGTGTTTTTTTCTCCTACTCGCTTTCAGTCAGCTGAATGAAATCTGATTTCGATTTTGGTTTTTGGTTTTGGTTTCGACTTTGGTTTTCCTTGCCATTGCACCTATTTGGGGTTTGAGCTCAGATTTGTTTCGCAATAATTTTGTTCTCTAAGCACACGATGTTCTCCATCTCAATGTATGCATTTGCGAATCGAATTACCATATCAAAGAACATTCATTAAAATTATCTCTCGGGAACTGAGGTTTTCATGAAAAACGGTTTGTTTGTTATCTTTTAAAGGTAGGCATTAAGGGTATTCCAGCTGTAAATGATTTTCAGTGACAGCAACACAAACTCCAACTCTCATCGCTCTTCATTAGCCGAACTCTATTTAATTGCCTTTGACAGGCTGTGTGCCACAGAAACTAGAACTACGAGAGCTAGTCGAAATAAATAATGTCAAAGCACGCATACGACCTGTTGTACGCTGCAAATAAGCCGAGGCGAATTGAGAGAAAACAAATGTACGTATGTGTGTGTAAAGTATGTATGAATAAATAAAGGGGAAGACAAAGCCAGCTAAGGGTTTTCTTGTTGAGTTCCACTCCATGCGTTATCTTATCGCCTTTCGACTTTATCAAGGAACCAATAGATATTTATGGGTTAACTGGGTATAGGGACGACATCATTACATTATATCCAAGAAGCTGTGTCGCTGTCTCCGGCTCTGTCTCTTTGTCTGTCTCTCTCTCTCTCTCTGTCCCACAATAAATATTTCGCCAGTTTGCCTTAATACTCCCGCCCCTTCCGTCGCCCTTGAGCAAGCCCAGTGGAATCAATTTATTGCAATTATGTGTAAATTGAGGCACAAAGCCAATCCAGACGCGCAGATCTCAAGTGGCGAGAAATGAGAAGTGAGAAGAGAGCAGCTGGCAGCGAGAAGCGCTGGCGGCCACCCGCCAGGCACTTGTCACCACATCATGAGCTGGGGCTGACTGCCCGCAGCAGCTGCGTGGGCGCTGGCGTGTTAGAAGTCGCTGGGATGGGGGCCAATGAACGGTTTCTGAACGGAGCTGAGTGGAGGTAAGCGGAGCGGAGGTGTGCGGGGCTGGGCTGTCCGGACATTTCAAAACTCGAAAACTTAATAATAAAGCGAGTAAGTAAGCTGCAGATGCTAGACGGACAGATACCAAGTTATGGAAGCTTGATCAAACCGGGGGAAGGGAGGCATTACGGGCAAGGAAATCAAGTAAAATCGATTTTAATCGATATTTGAAAATATGTGAGGAAGAAAAAGCAAATGATCAGCGGTTACAGAAGGGGAAGATAGACCTACCTACCTTACATATACCATAAATACCTATACGATAAATAAAATATAAAATCATAAACTCGAGTTCTATCGATATTCTGAGCAAAACGAATGATAAGGAATAAAGAGCTGATATAGGAAGAGAAGAGATCTGTATAAAAATTTAGTTATGCCTATCGAAAATGCCAATATCGATTATTATCGATATTGTTTGATAGACAAATAAACATACACAGGCGAAACGGAACAAGGTATTCAGTTCTTTATGCTAGGGTAACCACATCTTAAAGTCGATAAATTCTGGATATTGAAATATCAATGAAGAGGAGCTATCGATAGACGATAACATCTGATAGCCAAATCGCATCAGTTTAACCTGCTGATCTAGACAATGAAGAGTACTGCCGCCTGTTGCACACGCAACTAATATACCCTACCACGACGCCAACTAATGCTGGGTATAATGAAAAGAGCAGCTAACTGGATTCGTTGAAATATATGCACATGATTTAGAGAGTTGCTTAGGGTTTCATTGAAATGCATATGGAGAGCGGTCTCCACTCGTGTGGGTCGCCCTGGCCATTGGCTGCTGGCTCGAGTTGCTACTCGAGCTTCCTTCTTCCCTTCCCCCGCTGCTTCTGCTGCTGCTCAGTTCAGTTTCAGTTTCAGCTTCAGCTTCAATTTAATTAAATGTTTTGATGCATGACAGCAGCAGAAAATACGAGCACACGATACGGCATTCATTCTAATTCGTTTAAGGACCTTTCCGCTGACTGACTATCTGCTGAAAGTATTTCGGCTAGTGGGAGAGTAAAGCGAGGCACGGAACGGAACCAAGCGGAACGGGACTGGGCAGAGGCCGTGGCATAGGCATTAAATTGAAGCATTGGACCTACGACTAGGAGCCCGAAAAGCAATCCGTGTTGAAAGCATTTCAGATTCTGACCAGCTGACCAGCGCGCCCTGCTCGTGGTTTTAATGCCAGCTAAAGGTAATTGCTGCACAGCGGGTATATTGGTTTTGTTATCAGCTATAGCTGTCCTCCTTTGCTACAGTTTTAAGTAGAGGTAGAGAGAGAGAGAGAGAGAGACAGAGAGAAAGAGAGGGAAAGATAGATTTAGAGAGTGCTGATACGAATATTCACTAATATAGTGGGCGTGGCCTGTTGAGACATTACTTAATCTATTCAAGTTGCGAGCACAGCATATCAAGCCAGGGCGTGGCATCTTAGGAATAATTTAAGTTATTAAAGACATTGAGCTAGAAGCACTGAAGGAAACCCTAGAGGTAAGCTCTAGCAATCACATAGAGTGACTTATGGCTGTATATTTACGCCCATCTACATAGGTGTGGCACAACAGTAATTATATTTTTTCAGTTATATAAAATCACAGCAAGTTTCATCTATTATCAATCATCTATATCTATTAGATCAATCAATCTACCTATTCTACTAGGTATTTAGCAGTCGGTCAAGCCCCATTAGGTCATTAGGCGCGCCTGCTGTTTAGCTGGTTATTTGGCTGGCTGGCTGGCTGTTTGTTTGGCCTATTGGTCTGACCGCCAGATTTGCCTAAATGAAGCCATAGTTCACAGTTGAGTGGTTTAGTGGTTTAGTGGCTTGGCTGTGTGGTTTAGTGGCGCGCAGTGGTTTTGCTGGTTCACTTGTCTCCTTCAAAAGGCAGGAATCAAAACTAACGGCCCTCATTTTGCACATTAAATATTTTGAGCGCAGGCAGAGCCGCTGCAGCTGCAGCTGTTGGCTTATTTTTCTGCTGATGGTTTAACGAGATTTGTTGGCACACACACACACACGCACACAAAGGATTTATGAAGTAGAAGACACGCTTAGCCCAGAGCTAACCTGAAATAAATCCCACTTTGTTTATATTAAAGTTAGAGACGAACTTTAGAGCGCAAGTGACTTGATATGACTTGGGGGCGTGGTAAGTTGAAAAAGAAAAACTATAGAGTAAATTAGTTGTAGAAACATCGCTTGGAGATTACAAAGACCCTGGAATGAAGCTTGAACTAAAAGCTATATAGGGCGGCCAATGAGGCCTAGCACGTGGACATAACTGTGAATTTAAAGGACTCTAAAGAGTCTTTTTTAAAAAAAAAAAAAAAAAAAAAACATCAATTCCATATGCCAGCAGTTGCTTCTGGGAACTTGTCAAAGTTGAGCATCTCTGATTGAACGAAAGAGCCATGAGAATCTCGGAGAGAAGACTGTAGAAGGAAGAGGACGGGGGAGGGGGCTTTCTCTAGAACGATGCAGCAGATGTCATAGAAGTTGACAGACTCAGAGCAAGCGTAGGGCGCCTTTTGAACAGTAATTATGATGGAGCTCTTCCAGCTGACGAGCTGAGCAGGATTAGTGCAAGTAGCGCAAGGAATTTCCATTGCTCGGCTCTGGCGTTCCGCGAAGCCAACGATCCAGTTTGTACAAATGATTTTTGTGTGTGTTCATAAAGATATTTATATTATGATGCACATAAAGGAAAAAAACTCAGACAATCACACGCACACCTACACACACAAAAACACATTCAATCTGATTTAAAATTTTGATTAAAATTTAATGTGATTTAAATTCTCTGTAAACAGTTTCACATTCGTTTCAGATGAAGCTTTTTTTATAGATATTCGCGACTGAATGAATGAATTAAAGAGGGTATATAGATTTCATAGGTAGCCCCGGAATTTAATCCGGCTACACCAAATGCCCTACTTCATTATCATAGAACTTTGATCAAGAGTCAAATTAAGTATTACGCCCACATTTAAGGGTGTGGTAGAAATGAGTATATCAGTTGATAAAGAGGGTTTGCTCATTTGGCAACATTAACGAGCATCTAGCAGTCAGCTATGCCGCTCTCACCTGTTTTTGTAGCTAAATAAATCTCGTTTATTCGATAAGCTCTGCGATTATTGAGCAATTAGCACTAATGAAAACTATTTCCAATGCAGAATTTACAAATTATTTTTGCTAATGAAGAGCTGCGCTTTACTCAATATGCAATATTCATTACCGCCCAGTGGGCGTGGCGATTGCAGCTATAGGGAGACTATACCGATTGAGGAGATATTTGCAGATATGTGTGTATGCCTAATTGTAATGGATTAAATCAAATGTTATTGTCAACAATCGAGCATCGTAAAATTAATATGCTTTATTTTCCTCTCTCGAAAAATAAAAGTCCAAAATATACCCACTTCTAACGAGCATATACATCATCTAAGTACAATTTGTACATCATGAACGAGTATTAATTCACAAATATGCCCACATTTGAGCTCTCAAAAACTAGCAAAATGCACCATTTTACTCTGCGCATATAACAAATTCAATATGCTCGCTTTTCACGTGAGAAGCGAGTATTACTCAAACCAATATACCCACTCAACAGCTATCAATAGTAAAGCTTATCAAATGAAAACTTCAAACATTCTTTGCCGTGCTGCTCACTCGATTTCTCCGCTAATTGCACTCTATTAAAGGAGGCCACAGGAATCGCATCGAGGAATGCGATGGGGCGTATTTAATATCTGATGCCCGCTTCAAATGATTTCACACTCGATTGGCAGTCAAATCGAGTGGAAGACAAGACAACAGCATCAACTCTGACTAAAACAGAGCTCTACCTATTTTTAGTATACCTAGTATAAAACTGAAAAGTTGAAAATCGAAACTGCGAAAATTCCGCCCGAGTTGAATGGCTCTTCAATTGAGCTGAGCTTTAGCCACTTTTCTTTAAATATTCACATTTGTGTTTATTCAGTTATTTGAGTGGATTAATGGATTATTAGGCACTTCCTGTTGCATGGCAAACACGAGTCGAGGGCTTCAATATTTTTTTTTTTTTTTTTTTTTTTTTTTTCAATTTTTGTCTCTTTTGAAATTTAAGCTGCTCAAATAACAAAATTCCATAATGTGTAAAACGAAGCTCGTGCGAGAATTCACTGTATTTTTTATTTTTTTATTTTGTCAAATGTTTACTAAAAATATTTGCGCAGCGGAAAACCATAAATTGTTTTAAAAAACTTTGCTTTTCCGTTTTTATAATGATTTTTTTTTTTTTTTTTTTTTTTTTTTTTTGTATATCTACCTTTTACTTACCGTAAAGTTTGCCTTAAAAACTAAACACATGTTTTTATTTATAGCTTTTCTGCTTGATCTGGGTAATTTTTATAGCCACAAATTAAATAAACAAATTTTCCCACACAACTAAAATGTATATTATGTGTTTTTTTAAATTTTTATTTTATAATTATTTTAGTATTTTTAATTTTTGAAAAACTGAACCAATTTTCGAAAATTGCAGCCGCCGGCATTTTCCATGCTCGAGAACATTTTCCTAGGAGTCGCGTCTACCGACTTTTCGAACTGTTCGCGCGCGAGTTTTCCATGAAACTGCGAACGCCAATGCTCGCACAGTGCCAGCGCTCAGTATGCTGCTGCCAACGGCAAGCGCAGCAGCGCAGTGGGCAGCGAGCAGCGAGCAGCGAGCAGAGCCAGCAGCAGAGGCAGCGCGCAGCAGGCGCTTGTTGCTAACTATTTGCTATCGCTTGTTGCTGCTGCTGCTGCTACTGCTATTGCTGGGAATTTTATGGCAAATAATTACCCAACAAAAGACTTTGTTAAATTTCCCTTTTTGTATGCCCAGCACAGCATAAGAACACAATTCGTCTATAAATAGTACTAAATGAAACTGCATAAATGTATTTGAAATGCAAATGAGTGCCGTTACACTGGAACAGTGTTGCCGTGCTGCTCGCGCATTGCCTACACTTTTGGCCTGCGCCTGCGCCTTGCTCTGCCCGACTCGCTTTTTGCGCTCTCTCTGTTTTCATACGCACATTCGTAAACAGAGCGCGAGCACGTGGGAAAAGCAACAAAAGGCAAACTCAAATTGCCAACCACATGCGGCGCTTCTTGTGTGTGTGGGTGTGTGTGTGAGTGAGTGAATGTGAGTGAGTGTGCGTGTTTGTTTGTTGCTTTTGCTGGCGGCACCAAATGTATTGTGTCATTGGCAAAAGGCAGCCGCAGATGCGCGGCTATAGCCAAAAATGCCTTAAGTAAGCAACATTAAAACATATGAGAATACAAAAAATGATGGAATGGTGTTCTTACCAGGCGTGTAGATACCCTGGGCGAAGACTTTTTATGAGTATATTCCGAGTTCAATTTACCCTAACCATTGATCGATCAGGTGTAGCTAACCTTGTATACCATACGCAATGTACCATTCTCATTGCTCTATATGTACCATTCCCAGGTGTTTCATGACCTATATACCAAATATACCTCCTCCTCCTCTTACCACAGCGTATGATCTGCCCAGACGCCCAATATACCCCATCAGCTAGCAATTGCAGAGCATCAAGAGCTCTAATCAGAAATCGCTGAGTAGCTCGCACCGGCTGTGTGTGGCCTTGCCCTGGCCACTCGCTCCTAATGTGCTGGCTGAGATGAAAAGCGCATTGCAGGCGCGTGGCTGACGCTGATTGGGCTTCTGCGGGGGCAAAGTCAGCGACGCATTGACAGTGTCCAATCCATCAAGCCGTCAGTCATCAATCATCAATCATTGTGGCAGGTCAACAATAGACTGCTGGCCACACAACATGCACTTTTTGCCATTTGCAGCTGAAGTGCAGAGCACACGTGGCGTATGCGCAATGTCAGCCTAGGAGGGAACTGCTCCTCCTGCCCTCAGCCAAGAGCTCCTGACTGGCATAATGTCTTTAGAGCTGCGCTGATGACCCATATTTAATCAACGGTAATTGCGCTGACCTTTGCGCCACGCCAACCATCTGCACTGCTCCCTCCCCCTCCCACCGACCCACGGACACTCCCACTCCCGCTCCATTTATCAGTGTCCTTAATGATAATCTCTTTGGAAAATTTTAAGCATTTTTATACCCTAAACACATTAAATGTGATATTTGAGGGTATATTGGTTGTCCCTCGAACGCCTTGAAAACATACTGAAAATTTCATTGAGATCGTACACCTAGAGCCCAAGTTCCATCAAACAAGTTCTCAGAGTGGAGGTTCTATGGGAAGAAGAGGCCTGGCTGTTGCACACAGAAGACTGTAGATGGCGCTGTTGCGTGTCAGAGTATCTCATAGTCGGGTACTCCCCATATTTTCCACTGTAATTTCGCTTTGTCCTTTTTGGTGCTAAATACCGACAGGATGTGACGTGGCAAGGACAGCTCAACATGTTTTTGATTGATGGGCAGGCAGCGCGCTCGGCCCGGCTCCTGTGCTTGATGGCCTTTCACAGAGATTTACGTAAATAATAAAATAATAAAAATTTAATTTGCAACAGGATATCCTGTTGCGCTCCTCTCGGCTCTCATAAATAAACTACTTAGAGGGAATTCCGGCGAAATTCGGCCGCTCTACAATATAGAATATGTTTACAATTAAACTCAATGCCAACGCGTTTCATTACGCCAGATTTAATCAAATTAATAGCAACTTTTATAATAATCTGCTGTTTCCGTTGTATTTTAGATACCCTGGGCCATTAGGTGGGCCGGAAAGGGCATATTTGTTGCTGGGTTTTGTATGTGGCATATAGAGAGTATATATTTGTGTGGCTTATACTTCAGTAATCAATAAATCTGCCGATATATCTGCCAATATTTCAATTTTAGGTTGATTTTTTGTACATAACTCGAGAAGTACTTAAGATATATATAAGGAATTTGAAAGGTAGATTCTAAAGTCATGCACGCACGCTAGCAATTTTTCGACATTCAGCAGTCTGGCTCTAAACCAATATTTGCTAGTATGTTCTAAACATCGAGAAATTTGCACGTCAATAGTTGAGTTAAGAGAAACCAAGTTGATCTAGGTTGAGCTATTCGAGCATAAGGCATGGCATTGCATTATTTTTCATTCATAGTAATCTATCATTGACGTAATATCGATAATAATGTATTTTGCTTCCTCTCGCAGAGCATTAGAGATATGGAGATAAGAGTTGTTATGCTGCTGCCTAAGTTCTTTATGGAGTAGCTAACGATCAACGGCCTGCAGGGTAACGCCTAGACGAGCTTACCCGACTAGACCCACGCCTAGCTGCTAAATTTTATGCGAATCAGGCAAAAGCTGCTTATGTTTGGCCAGGACTAAGCTGCCTGGCAACCAGCGGCGGCTATTAAAGTCGCCATCTGTTAGTTTAGCGAGGCAACGAGAGGTGCGAGCGCGCCCAGAAGGGGGCGGAGCAGGTGCTATTTGCAAACTCCGAAACACTTTGATTTACGGCAAATAAACTGCATGAAGGCATAAACAGCACCAAGTGGAGGCAACTTTATTAAAATATGCAACGGTGTCAATAAGAGCCACGCCTGCTTTTGTTTTGCTCTGCTTCGTTTTCTTCCTTCTTTTTGTTTGGTTTTTCTTTTTTTTTCCCCTGCTGCAGCTTCATTAGGAAAGGTTCAATTTCCATAAACCATAAAGTTTTCCTTTACTTTCAAGGACGAGGCGTGGGCTGCAGGCGGCGTGCCTCGTAAAATGTAAAGGCAGCGCAGAAATAAGCTAGAGTGCTCTAGTGGGGTGTGCATGACTGCCAGATGCGCTGCATAGAGCCACGGAGACAGACGGACGGAGAGGTGAACGAACTGCTGGACGGCTGAATAGAAGAACAGCCCGACGGACAGTCAACCGGATCAAGATGGAGAGACGGGCGAACATTCGGGGAAAGATTGGACGAAAAGTAGGGCGAGCACTCACTCGGGCTCTGGGACAAAGAGCCTGTTACTGACCATAGACACGCCCCCATCTACCCCTTAAATTCCCATGCAACCAATATGCCCTGCTCAGCCACTTTCAATAAGTTAAGTGTGTATAGAAAAAGGGAAACAGCAAATCAAGTACCAAATGAAGGCACAACACGAAAACTTTTCGGGCAGCACACACACATGAGTCCACATACATACGTGTGTGTGTGTGTGCAAGTAAAAAATAAAATAAAGGTGTCACCTTATGGCGCTGTTAATTTTTCAGCTCGCGTGCGCACATGTCGAAGTAAACCTTTTGGGGGGCGCACGGCGTAAGCCGTAATCCGGCTGGCAACCTCGCCTGGCTGGCTGGAATATCCTTTATCCTCGCTGCTGTTGCCTGGCTGAAATATGCTTTATGCCGGCTCCTGTTAATTATGCGTCTACGTGACTCCTGCGCCCCGGGGACAGCGAGCGGCGAGCGCTTGTTGCGCTGCGTTTCGGTGCAGCGAAAGTCTTGAGCTCAACCTTGAACTGTTAAACCATATTTATGTCACAGACACACACGCACACACACACACGCATGCAGTGTATAAATGTAATATGCGCCATTTATCTTGTGCCACCCCCCTAATACCTAAGCCCCCAATCAGGCTTAGACTCCATATGCCAGCCGGTGTGAATCAATGCGAATTACTAAATGCCACCAAACCAACAACTGTGACCCACTGTCTGTCTGCCTCTCTCACTCACACTATCACTCTGCCCGTCTCCCTCTCTCTCTCTCTGCCAACCCACTCTGCTCTGATATAGCCGCAGTTGTTACACAGTTGCTCTGCTCGTTATTTGCATGCAAAACTCCAAATTGAAGTGCAAAGTTTTCAAATTTAAAACAAAAATAAAACAAGATAAAAGACGACTAAAATGGGCTAAAAACGAATTTCAAATACTCTTCACTTTCCTTTCATAGTGTATGAATATTGAAATAAAAATAAATTGAAATCAAAATCCATCGAAAGCTGTGAAGTTTATTCATAATAAGAGCAAAAGGAAATGAGAAAGCGGACAAATATTTATTTAAAATAAATAAATAAATAAAATAATATTGGATCGTATTTTAGGAAATTCAGAGAAAAGTCCAAATATTTTTATAAATGTTGAAAAATGTTTATGAATATCTTAAGTAAATGAAGGTAAGGAAACAAAGGCAAAGAAGAAGCAGAAGAAGAAGAAGGAACATATCCTCAATTATAAAATTATCTTCTCAAACTATATAAAAGTGTGTCCCCTAATCCGACTGCAACGAGGGTAGTTTGCAAAGCTTAGTTGCCAATACCAAGTCAGGCAAAAAGTTGATAAAATCTACGTACTCATAGAAACAGGATCTTCAAGGCGTAGTTCAGACAAAATCCGATATACCCAGCAAAGGGCATACCTAGAGCAAACACATGTGGGTGAGTGTCAGAGAGAGAGAGAGAGAGAGAGAGACAAAGAGAACAACCATGAAAAAACATGATTTATGAAGCAAAAACTTTGATTTGAATTGTGCATACGTAGATTGCGATGTGCCTGAAACTAGTTTGCAGAGAGCTGATTGTGTCTGGTTGGACTCGAGTCTCGAGACTCGTAACATGCAACTTGAGGTGTGCCAGAACCCAGAGAATAGAAAAGACCTTTAAGCAACTGTAGCTCACTTCATTATGCTGTCCTAAAGACAGCTCGCATTAGTTAGATATTCGGTTTAGTTTCCAGTTGCCAGCTGCCGGTTGCCAGTTTCCAGCTGGCATTAACATCTGTAATCAAGCTCAAAAGATGCCTTCCTTTAGGACCCGGCGCAGCTGGGGGAGTGTGACTGGGTCGCACGTCGCCTGGCACCGGCGCAAAGGTGCCATTGGGCTCAGCCCCCAAATGGCTGTAAAATAACCCTTTTTTCCTATTCCGGTTCGCCATCTAATGCATTATGCACGCCGCCCGAAATTAGCTTAACGATGATCTACTTTACGACTGCGGAAACGGCCGACCGACCGTTGGGCATCCCAGCTCGGCTCAATGGAAACTAAGCGAGCTGGACCCATCTAGAAAATGCATCGAATCTCTCGCTGTAAAACAATTTCCGTTAGCAATTGCACAATAAATAAACTGAAATGCGAAATCTCTGAACTCTACTGTCGGATACTCATTAAGATAAGTCGCTTAAGTGTGAGAGCAGGGGACTTTTGCTAGTTGAGAAACTTGCTGTAAAAGCAATTCAAGCTATATAAGGTTTATGTTGACATACCTTACAGACAGATGAGTTCATTTAGCCTACTTAACCTATTTATCTGCAAATCCTCAAATCTATCCGCTCAACCGTTCATCAGTTTTTCAAGCTCTACCTCCAATTCGTCCAAAAGTCTAGCGGATAAGTCGGATAAGTCTCTCCTCATGTCCTTCCTCTATTCATTAGTGTGTAAGCTCATCCGCCTGAACTGGATAAATCCATTGCCATCCATCCATCCATCTAACCCGAAACTAACGAATTTCTGAGAAAGGGTAGTCAGGGGACGACAAACACCGTGCCAGATGGTCTACACGAAGATAATTGAGTACAGCAATAAGCAGAAAATCAGTTGGAGTTGGCCGCAGACCTTGTCCACATTAGGCAAACTTCATATCGAGTTTTGGCATTCAGCTCTTATTACATGGCAACAAAGAGCTATCCATATTAGTTTCTTATACACACACACACACATGTATGAAAATACAAATGTATTTTATGCAAGTAGCAAGGACAATCTCTTAACATCTCTTGGCCTAGCTGTAATACCCACGGCTGGAGGGCAAAATTAAAGTCTTTAACTCGTTTACTGAATTCAATTAAAGGACAAAAATCCTTCAGGCCATGTCGAAGTACAGGCGAAAGTTCGGACGCAAAACAAATCTGTGGCTTTCGCAACGGCGTTGACAATGGAGACAAAAGGAGATGACACCGATGGGGCGCAAGGAGCAAACGTCCTGCGGCAAACAAACGTGGCCAAACTCCAATTGCCCGGCAATAAAAACTTTGCCCTTGCGCACGGACTGAAAGGCCTTCGGGGGCCACAGTTGACAGCGCTGGACTCGCTGGATGAGCCGCAAGGACTGCGACAGGACATCCGCATTCCACGCACATTCCTGCACAGACAAGCCAAGACAACAGCTGCTCAACTAATGAGAGTGCGCTAGTGGGGCATGCTCAACTATCGGTCTTCTGGCGCCACCTACAGCAGCGATTGTTCAAGCCCTCTACTATGAGTAGCTAGATGTAACTTGGGTTCTAGCTGTGCGATCAAAATGAAATTTCCTGTATATAATTGTGACCTTCAAATGTGAGTTCATGCCAAAGCTCAACTCACTAGCTTTGGTAGTTCACGAGATTGACGAGCGTACAGGTGCTTAACACACTAATCAAGCCTTAGACTTTAATCACGCCCACTTTTACCTTTTTCCCACCCATGCACGTAACAAATACGCCCTGTTAACCCATTATCCTTGGATTCAGGGTATACAAAAATGTAATTTGGGTCAACACTGCCAAGTTGAGGACAGATTTATTACATTTTAATTTGCTGGACAATGCCAGCAAAAGGAAACAAGTAAGAAGGCTCCAGTCGAGACTGCTCGACTAGGAGATACCCTGAACCCTCCAAGCTGATATTCTAATCAGTCTGGACTTTTTTTATGCACACATACATACACATGCACTTATCAGCACGCGCTCTGCTGACTGCGCAGTTAGCAGCGACTGCGCTTGGGCTGCGCTGCAATGTGGGCAATATTATGAGAATTTATTTGTTGAATAATTTCTTTTGTAGACATACGATCTTAATGAAACTTTCAGAGCGTAATCATATGGTTAAAATATGTGTACATTCCAAAGCACAAGACTCTAGTACTTGAAATGCGTTTTTTACAAATTGGGGGAGAAGGGGGCGTGGTATCCAAAATCTGTAAATTACAAAATCTTTGTATCCATTAATTTTATATACAACCCAAATTTGAAGTCTCCAGGTCTAAAAGTGTTAAAATTAGGCTGAAAAAACCAAGTCTATTATTCGATTATTCTCGATAAAAAAGTTATCGGACGAGTTATCGAAAAAATAAAGCAAACTTGTACTGCCTATGGTATACACGAGTATGCATGCCAAATTTCAGCTCTCTAGCTCTTATATCTTCTGAGATTCTTTTGCTCATACGGACGGACGGACGGACGGACGGACGGACGGACGGACGGACGGACGGACGGACGGACGGACGGACAGACGGACAGGGCTATATCGACTCAGCTCGTCGTGCTGATCAGGAATATATATACTTTATGGGGTCTGCGATGATTCCTTCTGCCTGTTACATACTTTTCACAAAACCATTATACCCTGATTTCCCATTTTCAATGGGTTCAGGGTATAAAAATTTCACTCTCTCTAAATATTTATATACATGCTATATATATATATATTATTTTTTTTTTTTCCTTCCTTTATATATGTAATTACAATTCCAAACTTCTTTCATATTTCCTGCCTTTTCGGTTTGTACCATATTTCTTTTGATGCTCTGAGCAAGAAACGAGGAAAAAAACTCTTTAGCTCGGCTCGAGATGAACTTTTCGGCAAACTTCATCGAAGCGCGCACAAATTAAGAGTCTATTTACTCTTTCGCTTGCCCAACTTTGTTGCATGCTTCTATAGGGAACTAACTTACCTAAAGGGCTCGTCAATCCCTCAAAGCAGCTCTCCATTCCATTGCTCCATTCGTGCTCTCTCCCTCTCTCTCTCTCGCGCTCTCTGTCGCCCTTTGCTTTCTAATAACGAAACAGCGAAGCAATTTGGCCGCCAGATTTACAGTAGACGGCGCAGCGCCTGGAATTTAAAAAGGATAATTTAAAAGAAATTACGCCTAGGAGTGAGCGAGAAAGCAAGCAAAGACAGAAACAAACAATCACAAACTGGCAGGGTGGTATTGACTTTAAGATACCCTCAGGCAAATAACATAATAATAACATAAGCCACCCAGATATCACTTATAGACATTACAAACGAGTATGACTGACTAATGCCTAATGCCCAATTGAAAAGAAAATATTTCCTACTACCATCATATGCTTTATAGATCTATTTGCAGCGAAGGACAGTGCTAAAACAGATTGTCACAGTTTTATCTATAAATATACTTCTGTTATCTATTTACGTATTTGACTGATCTGCAGAAAAACATCAAATCCAAATCAAATCAAAATAGAAATAAATAAATAATACATAATTTTCCAATACATGAATGGGGTATATCCAAGTGAACTTTATATCTAATTTCAAGTCTTCACAAAGATGAACCAATATACTCTTTTTGCGCTTGTTGAATGAGTATTTGCCAAAATCTCTCTAGCTTCTATAACCGCAAAATACTTTATGTTCATACTCCAAGTATCCCGCTTACATAATAATAGTGAACAGAAATGAAAGACAATGCAGAAAGCCGTTATATTTCTTCTTCCGCCTCTATACCTAAAAGAAGTTTTAGAAGTTTTAGAATGAACATAATAGAAATCGAAAGCTTTCAAGTTGGAAGGCAAACAAGGTCAGTTTGGCACTGACTAAACTACTATTTGGGTATATATACATCATGGATGCTTAATATATTTTCCTGCTACATATCTTTAGACAAGCCGCATATACCCACTTTACAAAAAATCGACGACAGCGATAGCAAAATGTGTGGAAAACTCGATTGAAACATTTTGTCAGCAAAGATTTTGCATGCGCTGCAGTAAATGAGGCATCTGAAGAAATCTGCGTAGATCATAAATTTTATTGCCAACTGCGCGAAACAGCGCAAATAGGTTAATAAGAAGGGGCTTAGCCCAGAGTCTGGCACGGCCGACTCGCCCCATCGAGACGATATGATAATTTATTCCACAGCCAGCATAATGCACTGCAATTGAGACAGCGAACGAGGCGCCTTTAACGGCAAACCAAAGACATAAAGAAAGAAAAGACTGATGAAAAAGAACTGAAATAGATCTACTGACCGCATAATACTCGCTCACAAACTGAGAAGGGAAGAGAATGGAAGACCTAATCATAAGTATAAAGAACGAAAAAGCTGATGAAAAATAACAATAGAGCATATACTGACTGTATAATACTCGCCCATAATTTGACAAGAGAAGAAATGAGAAAAGATCACATCTGTAGATAAGGTAAGAAATAAGAAGCTTATGAAAGGGATAATCTAGCCCAAAAAGAAAGAAGAGCAGAATAAATTTGACTGACTGTATAATACTCGCTCAAATCCATAGAGAAAAGAAGATAAAAAAAGAAGAGCTCACATTTATACTCTCTAAGATATGAGAATAGGGGCACAAACATTGCAAGAAGCCAATATACTCGCTCGCCGTGAGCGGGCATATGAAAAGAAACAGTTGATGACAAAAATTGTAGAAAATGAAAATAAACATAAAGGCGAGAATATAAATAATAACTAAAGTTGAGGCGTGGCGTGTGGCGCGTGGCGAGTGGCGTGAGGCGCGTGACACGAAGCGAGCACTTTGTGAAATTATGCGCGAACACTCGAAATCCATTTTCATCTTGCTGTTCGGGGCATCCTTTGGCTGCTTGGCACGGCTGTCAAACCCTTCTCCGGGCACCTCTGAGGTTAAGGCCCAGAGGTACAGCCGCGAGAGGAAGAGGGCGGGTGGGTATTCCCTGCATGTAAATGAGGCGACTTTGGCCAAATGCTCTACACTCGCTAAGATACTTTGCTTAGATATTTACTAGATGCCTTCACTTACTCTCGCTCCATCTCTTTCGCACACACTCATCTCTCTCTCTCTCTGTCTCTTACACTTGTTAATGCATCTCATCTGCTGCTGCTGCTTCTTCTTCTTCTTTGGCTTGTGAATTGGATTTTTGTTGTTTTTGGGGCGTTCGCCCAGACAGATTTTATGCTTATTAATGTCGGTCGCATTTTGTGTCGAGGCCCAGCGACGCCCAGACGTCGCCCGTTTTCCACTTTTTTCCACTTTTCCGGGCGGCCACACAGCAAACTCGTTCATCACAAAGCCCTGCGCCATGCCCCGCCCTCAGCCTTATGAACTTTATGAGCAATCATTGCAAGTGTGTTTTAACAAAATGTCAACAAATGAAGCTTTCACACAAATTATTCACAATATATATATGTGTGTGTGTGTGTGTATAAAGTGTATAAGTTATAGATATTATAATTACTTTATTCATACATTTACATTTAGTTTGGGAGAATCCATTTCTTCTCTTTCTAAGGTCTAGCCTTCACTCTGTCTTGTTCTACTAGATCTTCCATTGTTCTTCAATTGTGGAACTATTATTAGACTTATTATCTTACTCAGGTTTATTTACTAATAATTATGATTGTTCTTTTTCACATAATTTATCTGTTACTCCGAGATTCATGTTTTATGTCTGAATTTTACTAAGTCATATTCTCTTAACTGTCTCTCTTTCTCTCCTTCTCTCTCGCTCTCCCCGATTAACCCTTTCTCTTGCGTCATTAATTTACCAATCTTTTGCCTACTACAAATAGAAATGCCTACAACAAAAGAATAGGTCGTGCTTAACCGACTAGAGCACTCTCATTCAGCTCACAATTTCAAGCAACAACAATTCAATTTGGCAGGAGCAGCAGCAGCAGGAGCAGCAGGAGCAGGAGGAGCCCACTCCAAGTCCAACTCAAGCGTAACTCGCTCACCTCATTTACGGTCCAGTCAGGTGGATTTCATGGCAAATAGAATTTGTCCTTTAAATTCGACGTGAATTGAGTTTAAAGACAAATTTAATAATGATGCTGACGTCAGGCTGTGTAACTGTGAATATGCTATTTTTAGCTTAGCTTAGAATTGCAAGAGACCCACCAAGGTATTAAAAATCGTAGTACTATATAAAATAAAGATATTTACGAATAACTCCATACAAATAGAAAGGGAAAGGGAAGTAAATAGCTCCACAATTCAATATACTCATTTCTCACAACATGAATGAGCTTACAAACGTGAAACTTTCAAAAGAGAGGGGGAGAGAGAGAAAGGGGGGAGAAGGCGAGGCACAGGTGTAGTTTAATACAATTTCTTTAGCTCTGTTGAGGAATGCAAAGAATGTTGTTTAAAAGCGGCAAAAGAGAAAGAGGCAAAAAGTGTTGCCTACTTATTGGCGTCTCCTGCTGGATGCTCGCCCGTTCGCTGTTTCGTGACGCATTGTCACGAACAGGTTAATTTCGCTGCCACGTCCGCCTCATCTGCTCGCACACAACAGCACTTCACATGTGTGTGCGTGTGTGTGTGGCTGCCATTTAAAGTAAATTTTTTTTTTTTTTTTTTTTTGTTTGTATATATATTAAAGTAAATGACTCTTTGAATGGGCGCAAAAAGTTGCTGCATACTTTTAGGGCTGCCGAATTGAAATACAGCGAAAGCCGCGCGGGATTTGCGTGTCATTTGCCTTTGAAGCAACCTATCGAAGAACGTTGCCAAATTAACGGTGGATCAGCATCAGAGGCTATCGATTGGGCATGCCCAACTGGCTAATACTCTACAATTATACTCTGTCATTGTTGATTTGTTGGACTTTGCTTTGTGAGAAGACCAAAGACATTCACACACATACACACGCATATACATTTGACATACACACAGACACACATATGCCCCTCCCCAACTCCTTCCACTTCCCATTCCATCTAAATTATATCTATACTCACATAAATGAGTTTCGCGTTTAATGTTGAATGCTTTAAAAGCTTATGAATTATTTAAGGATAGCTTTTCACTATGTTCGACATTAAAGTGCATTTACATTCATAGCCTAAACAGTTCTCGTCGTGAAATGCACTTAAGCAGAACGAAACAAGCTACAAACAGCTAGGCAGACAGACAGAGAGATTAACAAGGGAAAAGAACAAATGATAAACATATGGCCAAACAGACTGATGACAGACACCTCGGAAGAGAGAAAGAGAAAAAGTGAGAGAGAGAAAGAGAAAGAGGGCAGAGCAACTTGCAGAAAAAGCATTCAAGTGTACAGAGAAATATAATCAGATCGACGGAAAGAGCAAAGCTAAGCAGGCAAGCAGACGACAGATGGACAGACGGACAGAGGAGAAGGGAAGCGGGCAAGGAGACAGGCATATGGCCAGCCAGCCAGCCAGACAGACAGACAGACCTAAGGACAGAGAGAGAGACGGATAGACAGCCAACAGACAGTGAGGACAGAAGGACATGATCAGATGGATGGACAGGGCAACAGCTGGACAGACAGAGAAAAGGGACCGAGATACAATAGACCAGCTGAAAAACAGCTAGTTGAATAGAGAGATATGGCCAGATGAACAGACTGACAACTAGAAAGACAGAAGGACAGACGGACTGAGAAACAGAGGGACTGACAGACATACTGCATGACAGACAAATCATCAGACAGATTGAAGGAATGTGGGACAGCGAGAATGAGAGTTACGGAAAGAGCTTTAAAGACGCAGGCGGATGACAGACAGACTGACAGACCGAGAGAGTAACTTACAAGCACACTGCCAGATAGACAGACGGACGGACGGAGAAAAGTAATAGACAGAGGCAGATAGGCTGCTCTGGCAGAGAGAGATATATAGTAATATACATAAACACATGTATATTTCGTGTGTTAAGTAATAAAGAACATATAATATTATGAGCAATAGAAATTTCATAGTCTTCCATTCCTTCATTAGTTCTGAATAGTCTAACAGAGCTATCAAGTCCTGTGGAGCCTGGGTCTGACAGTGAGAGCACTATAGTGCTGACATGAGGTCTGTGTGTGTGTGTGTGTATGTGTATCTATTGCTATTTGCATAATGACATAATTATACCAAGAAGACTCCTGCCCGTTCTCTGGCAAAGCGAACAGCTTTGACTCACGACTCACGACTGGAGTATGACCGCCTAAGGATATTGATTTATGTAGATATGTACTTCAACAGATCATATACATATATATGCATATATTCATTATGGGCTCAGCTCCGTCTCCTGCTGCTCTCCATGGCCATCAGAGCTCAATTTGCATGATATTACAGGATTAAATCAACTTGGCTGCGCAGCTGAGTTGACATCCGCTTGTTAAACTTAATGTCAAATGTACTTCCGCCATTTTGTAATTTATGGCCCAGTACTATTCATATATGGGAATGAGTGCCTGTCTGACTTGGTTGGGAAAACTTTCGTCTCGATTGCTGCAGCTAGAGGCAATCCTCGATTAGTCATGCTTAGGCTTAGTCATTTGACTTAGTCATTTTGGCTTTCCTCCAGTTAATCATTTAACTTAATTTAAAGCTGCCCCTTGGCTGCTTAGCATTAGTCAATAGACGAATTATGATTTCAATATCTGTGCATACACATTTGAATACAAATATCTTCATCTTGTGTTGAAATATTACGCATACGCCGCATACGCCGTGTCCAACCATCTGTTGCCACCAACAAATATTGAAAAGAGATAGCATAATTTATGTGTGCTGAGCGGGCTCCGCTCGTTACATCACTCGACATTCAATTTCACAGCTCACTGCAAGGACGAACGAATTGTCTCTAGTCTAACTTGACTTTTAGCACACACAGAGGAACACACACACACACATACAGACATAGGCACACATACATATGTACATACAGACAGCATCATCAAATGTGTCACTAGCTGTCATTCTGCTTGCGTGTGTGTGTGTGCGTAAGCGCGTGTATGTGTGTGCGTGTGTATTTTGGTGTGTCTATTATGTTTGCTGCAAAACCTTTTTCACAATGTTTATTTGTTTACTCTTTCGGCAAGATTTCAATGCCCGTTCGGCAAGTGTGAGGCAAGTATATTGACTTTATGTCTATTTTCGTCTGTTCTCTCTCTACGAGTGCTAGAGAGCATGTACATATGTATATATACATATATAACGCAATTGACGAATTACTGTAAGGTCCCCAAAGTCTGGATCAAGCAGAAGATTGGAAATTCCAAAATTTAAAAGTGAGGAGCTTACGAAAAACACCATCTAAAATTATTTGCCGTAGTAAGCCATCACAACAGACGAGGATTATTATCTATTCGGAGGAGAAGCAATCAGTTCAGCATAGATCGCTGTAGGTCATTCACCTAGGGAGCGCTCTGAGTATTCCCTAGCAGTTACTAGTAGTTACTCACAGGTGAAGAGCAGCTCAGCATTAACTGAAATGGAAAATAGTTACACAACTTTAAGGGGCGTGGCAAGGCAGACTCTAGGCTCTAGACCGACCGACTTGAGGCGAAGACCTCCAAGTTTATCTCCCAGTTATAAATATTATGAAAAACGCAGGGTACTATTAATCTTAACTATATTTTGCAATGTGAGCGAGTATTGGCTCAGTCAGTTGAGCCCGCTGGTAGCCTACTTGGCTTGGCTTCTATTTGAACTTTGAAAGAAATGCTAATAATATATTTCATATATAATATACTTCAGATATTCCTTGTCAAAAATGAGCACCTCCAGCAATATTGCTATTATAACTTGAATTTATACAAACACACACACATATATACATACACACACCTATTCAGCAGCTGCCTTTTGTCGAGCTCAAAGTCTTCTGTTCAATGCCTTTTCAATGCAAATACTTTTTGAGTCTAAGGCCTCTCTCTACCTCGACAGTTAGATTAATGTCTCAAATTCTTTGACATCCCCTTGCTGGGGGTAGCTACCCCCGCCCCTTTCCGCCACGCGCTGTGTCGAGCGAATTTTGTGTTTCTTTGAAATTAAACAATTTAATTGCATTAAAGCCAAATTCAAATGCGCGTGCAAAAAGTTTTACGCACGAAATCAAGTCGCGCAGCTGAAGCATAACAAAGGAGTCGGTGGGGGTGGCTGCTTCGGGGCGAGAGGAGAGGCTGAGGGGTGCTTGGCTGTCTCGGGATCTGCGGTTTAGTTGAAAGCTCGTGGCGGTGCTCTTGCTCTAATTTAGTCTTTGTTTGCGGTTTCGCTTCGCTCTTTTTTCGCAACACTGCAAAAGTTTTAATTAACTGTTGCAGCCACGCCCGCCCGCACGAGCGCCTACCCCCACCCCCACCCCCGCCCACACACACACACACACGCGTGACAATGTGGGCAGCCTATCCTTTAATCAGGTATTGAGCAAATCAGTTCAGGTATTGACAAATTTGAAAACGCTTTTCGGGCCAGCTTCACGGCTCGCATTCTCAGGTTCCCTAGGCAGGAGGATGGTAAGGGGTGTATTAGCTTAAAGAAAGGTAGATGTCACATTTAACTGTGCCAAAGGGCAGTTTAATAATAATTTCTAAAATTATGTATTCTATTTAAGCTTCAAGACTTTCTATCAATTCATTAAAGCATAGATATTCGATGTATGTATATACATATATAGGAAGGTGAAGAAGAAGAAGAATTTGTCATTGCCTTTGCTGGCTTTGTCCGTTATCCTGCTAATACTCACATTTATCCATGGGCTAAACCGTTTGCAGCTGCTGCTCCTGCTACTCCTGCTATTGCCTGTTGTCCTTACGCATTTCTGGGGATTAATGTATTTGGCCTAAATAACCATCCATCAATACGATTCAAGCTCTATTGGAATTGTATATTTGTATGCCCTGTAGATATAAGAAATGTAGAAACGTGAGAATATTAGTTGAAATATATATTAGCTCAGCTCTAATCGGTAATCGGAATATAGAATAATACCTATTGATTTAAATTCCTTAACTATAACTTATTTCAAGTAGTGAAGAATTGAAAGCTCAAGCATTTGAGTGGTCTAAATATATGACAATTAAATCTTATGTACGACGGCAATTTCATGAAGATCGTACAACTAGAACCCAAGTTCAATCAGACTAATTCTGATAGTGGGGTGTCTATAAATTGTGCTATAAGCGATGCTGCTGCTGCACAAAGTGCACTGTAGATGGCGTTTATGATTGCGTCCGTGTGCGTGTATGTGTTTCAGTGCATATGCATAGCAGACGCCCGCATTAATTGGCTCTGCAGCTCTGTGAGAGTAAACGTATCCATTCAGGTAAGAAAACCGACGCAGGTGGAAGTACAGGCGAGGCACTCCCGCTTTTTACACGCTGACTCCATTGAGAAATATGAAAGGTATAATGGAGTATAATGTTTTTATTTACACCCTGAAAATGGGTTATACCCACTGCAAATGGGCAAACAGGGTATACTCATTTTGTGAAAATGTATGTAACAAGTGTATATATGCTTGATTAACGCAAAGAGCGGAGTTGAAATAACCGTACCCTTCGATCCCTCAGCGATGTCGTAAGAGACAAAGGATAGACTCTTGGAAAGTTCCCGGCTCATTTCATTTTCTTAATAATGATAAAAGTCTATAAAAGAAACTGTTAATAAGCATATATCATATATCAGCTCCTCGCAGGGCTCAGGGTATCTTCTAGTCGAGCAGTCTCATCTCGAGCACTTTTACTGGTTTGCATTTTCCCATGAATTCATGAATTGCTGACTGCCTGACTGCATCTGCAAGTGTGTGTGTCTATGTGTGTGTGTGTGTGAGTGTCAGGATATGTGTGAGTGTATGTGTGTGTGTGGATGTGCGAGGTGTGCTGTGTGTGGTTGCAGCTCTCATGCATAGAGAAGCAAATGCATTAATAACGCATTTATGGATCTGCTCCAGCATCGATGTTGTTGTTGTTGTTGTTGTTGCTGTTGTCGTTGCTGTTGCTGTTGTTATTGACAGTTTTCTGACCAATTATGGTGCAATTAACACACTTGATTGGTTAATATCATTGACTCTCGTTAACAAGGGAGAGCATAACAAACACACACACAGGCAGAGGCCATCACGCACACACCCACACACACATCCGCAGCCACCGAGCATCAGGCATTTGACTCTAACATTTCAAAGCTGGGATTTTACTGCCAAGAGCAACAGGAACAACAACAACAGTAGTGACGCGCACCTGCCTGTTACCTGTGGGAACCTGTGGGCTGAGCTGACAACAAAGGCAACGGCAACAACAAGAATTTGCAACATTTTCCAATGCCTCTCTTGGCTAACAAAGTTCAGCCAAAGCAATAAGCCAATAAAGCTCCAGGCCAAAGGCCATGCTGCCTAAGCCAAAAATAGAAGCGCTCAGATATATGTATATACAAATGGATTTACAGGTCTATTTCAATATAAACAGCATAAAATGTAAGCTATAAATATTTTGCACTTTGATCTAATTGAATGTCTAAGCCAAGAGAAAAAGCAAAACCAAATAAAGTTTTTATATCAAAAACAATGCAAATTGATATCATTTTTATGATTTACGTACTTTTCAAGAAGCTTCCTGACTAGCAGATACCTCGTAAAAGAAAAGCAACTTTGATAGAGTAAAAAAAAAAAAAAAAAAAAAATGGAAAATGAACTACATAAAACTACATATGAAAGGCTCTAAATAACTCTTTGAATCAGGATCAGACAATATAGGTATATACACATATATATATATATATAGGATATCTATTGAGCTGTCTTTCACGCTGTATTTGCCTGACTCTAAGCTCGCTTTGCCCATTGCCAAGACAACTTTTGCATATTAGAAATAAAGACCTCAATGGAATTAATCTTTCCATTTATATATGAGCATAGGAGATCTTAGAAATCCGTACGAAGGCTTCTTTTTAAGTCATAAATATGTAAAGAAAGATATACTTATATGACAAAGCCTATGGAACAGCACTTGGCGCAGATTTCTTATACATAAATCCCAACTTGTACAAATGAAAACAACACAAAGCGGGTCTGCCCGACTGGACGAGTTTACCCAATGCCAGCGCAGAGCTTGCGTTTCAGCGTCTAGTATAGCTATATGAACATAAATACATACATATACATATGTAATTGCTTGACTGAACTTGGGTTCCAGATGGACGATCTTAGGGAAGTTTGCTGAGCTTTACAATGTCATGCGAATGAGTGTAAAGCTATATAAAAGAGCAGAAACAGACAGCCAGACACGCCTATGCTAACCCTATAATAATACCTATACACTGCTGCCACCTGTTGCATGCCTACCCATAAAACCAATATGCCCAGCCAGGCCAAATTCAATTTATTTAACGTGTAAAAGAGAGCGCCTTAGCCTTAAAGCGCGTTAAGGACTCGACGGCTGTGCGTGCCCAATCAATAGAGCGAAATGTCTCTGGGGCTGCTTATGCTAACGGACAGTTGCAGTCCAATTTGATGAAACGTCCTGTCGGGCTTTAAGGATATGACATACACATAACGGCCCAGTCGAAGGACAATGCCTGAATAAACCGAAGGCCACAAATTGTACTTTAAATATATAATTTATCAAAATGGGAAAGCGGAAAGCGACAAAGACTAGGCGCTTGCTTGTGCCATATCCTGGCAAGGATACGACAATAGCAATAAAATGACAACGAGACAAATGCATAAAAAGACAGAGAGAGAGAGGGAGAGAAAGAGGGAGAGACGTTGCCTTATTATGTTGACATAGCATTCCGTTTGTATAATTGATTAGGTTTGGCTTTACTTATCGCTATACCAAGACCAACAAGAGCTCTTAATGTCTCTGTCTGTGTTGGCACGTGTATGTGTGTCTGTGTGTAGGTGTGTGTGCGTGTAGCCTCTAAATAATAATTTATGTACTGTCTACAAAGACATTAATCTTTATTGAAGCTGAAAAGTATATCGCGCGCTATGTGCGAGCCCAGCTAAAAGTCTTTCAAGTAAACCACTCAAAGACTTTCACCTATTCCAATACATATATTTAGATAAATGGATATATTTATATATGCTATCTGTCTATATATGTACACATATATAGCATCTATACGTCAAGTAACTTGTGTATATGAGATTAAAAAATCTCTTCTATACATAACTCTATATACTTAAACTTTTCAATTGATTCCCAAAATTCACATGCATACTATCATAATCAAGCAATATTTTAACTTTAATATCTTATCCCACATTCATTATCCAATATATATGTAATAAAAAACTACATTAAATTGCATAAAGTATTTGCACATATAATTGAATTTCGGCTTAAAACAACAGTCAAAACAACAACAGCTGTCTACCTATTATAAATGAAAGGCAAGTACCAAGTTTATCCGAAATTCATGATCAAAAATCTGGTTTGCCATATACCCAGTATAAACTGAAACTTGAAAATAACAAGTACATCCGATTTCTCTCTAGTTTTATAAGGCGTAGAAATTCTAGAATGAGGCAGCATTTCGACATTATGTATATTTATCGTTTATCTGCCTATCCATATTTATTCTCTAGTATTTATATCTCTATTTATCTGTACATCAATTTATCCGCCTGTATATATTCTATCCATACATACATACATATATGTTTATCGATTTGCCAATATATACCGAAATACACCCGTCTATCTGTTTATCCAGTAACCTATTTATAAACTGATCTCATCTGCTCCTCTATTAATTTATCATCCATCTGTTTATCCACATGCATGTATGTATTTGTATATCCACATGACAGTCTTTTTATCCGTACACCCATTCAGTTATCTATCCATTCATTTCACAATATCGCGCTTCTTGCAGAGCATCTGCTAGCCGTGAGGTTTTTATGATTGTGAATATTTGTCATAGAGAGAAATTAGATAGCAATGCTCGAGTATTGCTTTCTCACTTGAAAACTTTGCTAAGTATATTAAGTACATTTGGGATTGATTGATTGGCCTTCGGCTGGATGCATTTGGGCCATATGTTTGCTTAACTTGAATCAGTTTGTTCCCCTCGAGTCGTCGAGGGGTTGGCCCGTCTAATAGGGTTATACACCTTTGGACAAAAGTCGGGTCTTGACCAGCTCGCCAAATATATGCAAATTAAAGAGCATATCAAATGGCCGAGGCGTGTCTGAGGGGGAGGGAGGGCGTGGAAACAGTGCTGTTAGCAAATTTGCTGACGCAGTTGGTGGGAGCTGTTGAGCATAAAGCAAAAGCCAGTCAAGTGTTGCAGCTTTAGATATAATTCATCAGTTGAACGATTTGATTTATATGGCTAAACACGACATACTCCACGGTTATTATAATAATATTAATATGAAATATGCGAGTGTCTGCGTGTGCGCGTGTGTGTGTGAGTCTGCTCATGAAAATGGAAAGTAAAAGAAATCTTAGTGAGCTGTTAACATGCATGCCTTAACATGAAACAGCAAAAACAACTAAAACAAAAAATAAACATTAAATTTGGCTGCCAAGGCAAAAGGCGTGCCTCAGCATATATCCCTCCCTCTCTCCCTCCCGCTCTAAGCATATGTGCATGTACAGCTAGGTACACAGCAAGGGAGGGAGTGAGGGGGACAACAGACAGACAAAGATCTGCCTCCTGCAACTGTAAATGCGCCTGCCGTTAACAGCGTGCCATTGTTATTGCTGTTGCTATCTAGCTGAGCGTAATTAGTTGGCAAACAATTTAGCTGGATGGAAAGTGAGCGCCGTCTCTTTTGTCACTTACCTGCGCTTTATTGAAGACTTAACCCCATTAGCGTAAATTGGCGCACTTGCCAATCGGCGGCGATCAGAGAGCAACAGGTAGAGATGGGCAAGGGCAGCGACACAACGCAACACAAAAGAAACAAACTTTCTGCGGCATGCCAAAGAACGACGAGGCGAAAACTTTTACCCAGCCCGAAAATCATTCACGAAGCTGCACACAGATCAAGAGAGAGAGAGAGAGAGAGAGAGAAAGAGAGCGAAGGCGAGAACCAGAGATCTTTGGTCATCATGGGCATTTTTAGTACACTGCTTTTTAGTACCAATGGAGTGTAAGAAACCTGTTTTGGAGTAGCCAGCCGCCAGCAGCCAGCAGCCGTGCCAAGCCAAGCCTGGGCCAGCCACCACCAGTTGCTCCGCGACGCTCAAGTAGAGCACAAGACGTTCAGTGCACAAACCGAAGAGACGCGGCCGCCGCTAAACGCGAAAAGAAACGAAACGGGACGCGACGAAGACGAAGGCGAGAACGTCTAAGCCGAAGTCGAAACCGAAGCCGTAGCCGAGCTCGCAGCCGCTACGCATACGCAGTCTTTACTTGTAGTTGTTGTTATTGTAGTGTACTTGTGTTGTGCAGCACCAGTGCGCAGCTTAATTATTACCCCAGCAGCAGCAGCAGCAGCAGCAGCCGCGGCAGAGGCAGAGGCAGCGGTAGTAGCTCGCGCTCTGTTGTTCCCGTTTCCCCCACAGTTGGCAAAGTTTACTTGTTTGTCTGCATTTTTCCCGCACTTGCACAGACACACACACACACACACACGCACACAGAGAAAGAGAGATACATAATATTTTTGTAGCCACGGTGTGTGCGCTTTTCCCAGGGAAAAATATTCTTTGTCGTTTTGCGCTTTCTTTTCGACTTTTTGTGTGTGTATAAATGAAACAAAAACAAATGTAAACAAGCCGCGCTAATACAACGACTACAAAACTAGCCCGCTTATTACGGTGCTTGGTGCAATCGGCGAAAAAAAGAAACAGCAACAACAACAACGAAACAAAAGAATCAACT
The DNA here is from genome assembly GCF_054131065.1 of Drosophila arizonae. Lineage (NCBI taxonomy): Eukaryota > Metazoa > Arthropoda > Insecta > Diptera > Drosophilidae > Drosophila > Drosophila arizonae. The sequence goes on along the minus strand of NC_142922.1, from coordinate 782,689 downwards.
CGACAAATTTCCCAAGCAGCAACAACAACACACTACCAAAGTGAGGTGAGGTGCAATTTCCCAAACCGAAAAAAGTAAGCCAAAAATATAAATCAGAAAAGAAACAGGTTACAAAACACAACATACAAAAAATTATTGTTGTTTTTTTTTTTGCTTTTTGGGTAAACCGCAGTTTTTGTGATTAACATATTTCCCATCAAAAAGTTTCTGTTTTTAATCGCCATGTACCTGTATATGTATGTGTGTGTGTGTGTATAAACAAGAAGTGGACACAGTCGGAGCAGAGACCGGACCGTATAGCTAAACGAGACCTTGAAGCTGTCGCTCTGCCAGCTCGAGTCGCGTCTTGGAGCCGCTTTTGGTATCGAATCAATTCCCATTATGCATTTCAATGAGTAAAAGGGGCAAATAAAAACTCACACACACACACTCAAACACCCAAGCGCACACATTGCGCTAAAGATGTTGGGAAATTTATTGAAATGCAACCTGCGACGACGTTTTATCGCCAATAAAAAAAATTAACATATGCTCAAGTAGACACACATACAAACGTACATATATAAACAACATATTTACGAAAGATCTGTGGCCCACAATTTGGACAACTGACCAAATAACGTTTTGCATGACTATGGACCGTAGAGCAAATAGCGAAACACAAACACACACACGCACACACACCTGCATAGATGTTCACGCTTAACGTTTGATTTTTTTGGTGTCGATGCGCAATCCAACGGTAAAAGAAACGCCTCGAGAGAAATAATCAAGAATATGCTGCATACATACATTCATACAAATATAGAAGTGATATAGTCACATGTATGTATGTATGTGTGGCTGCATGTCTATATGAGCACTTTGGCTGGCTGGCTGTGTGTTCTAAAAAAGAGGAAATAACAGTAATCAGAGTCGAACAGAACAGCGCAGGCTAGCCAACAGAAAAAAAAACAAAAAAAAAAAAAACAAGCAAAACAGATACAAATAATGGTTACTTCTGTTAAGACTTCAATGCTAAATCAAAATAGAGGTATTAGCTGTACTAAAAACAAACACGGGCATTCAATTTGGTTTAGTTTTGGCAAAGTCACGGCAGTTCAAGATGCAGAATTAGCATTCGCTGCGAATAATAAAATAGAAACATTTCTAGATAACATCTCTTAATTAATTTCTATGTATTTTTGACTAGGCCCTAATATTCGACCGAAGAGAAACTCGAAAAGTTATTTCAAAATGAATACGAAAATCCAAAATCAAATCAAATTAAGATTTAAATAGCAACTATAATAAACAACCAATACTTTAGTATCTAAAGTAAGGTAAAAAAAAATTTATTTTTTGTCAATCTTTAGTCAATGGCGCATTTGTATTTTGTATTAGTCAAAATGATTAGTAGATCTATTCCGTATATCTATCGTACTGCCACATTCTTGTCAGTCAGTGTGTTGGTAGCTGAGGCATTTGCTGTGCTGTTAGCTTTATTGATTATAGGGGAGAACCTGGCGAGAGTGCCAAGCAGCCAGAGAACAAGAAACTTGACTTTGCTAAGGCAAAGCACACAAATATGTGGTTTTCGACGACAGCAACAACAACCAAAAGTCTCCAACGATATTCAAATTAAGTGTTCTGTCCCAAGTCCGAAGATAAAAGACGAAATGACCAAATACAGCGTGGCAGCTGTTGTTGTTTCGATTGCTTTGACTGTGACTCTGGCTCTGACTCTGACTACGACTGTGAATGAGTATCGAATCAAAAGTCAAACATAATTAGCGCATTTTTCTACCCGCCCGAAATGTGCATGCATTGAAAGTATATTGGCTTTTGTCAACTTCCGGATTATTAAACTCCAAGAATGCGATATTTAGTTAGATAAAGACGAAATGGAGCTAAGAATTCATTATATACATTATACATATAATTTCTAGAGGCTAAGCACAGGCTAAACTCGTTTCATAAATGGGAAGAGAGAATATAGGCTATAACAAATATTCGATTATCTAGATATATAGTAGGTAGAAGAGTCAATACTATACTACTATTATTATATGTATACTAAAAACATATACATATATTCAGAAGTTTTTATAGTTCCTTAATAATTGTAATGAGACTACACTGGCTTTTTAAATTCGTCTGATCAATCTACATAACCGCAAGCGATGCTAAACAGAAATCAGACAGTGTTCCATAAATTGACTTACCATAAATATACATACTCTAGAAATATATATAGTATTAAATACTCGTTGAACATATGTAATGAGAGTACATAGGCTTTGTCAATTGTACTTGTTTACCTGGATGCAATTGACGCTAACTCGAGCAGAGCTAAGACTACGACTTCTCACTACTATACACATATATAAACATATATCAACTAATTATTCAACTTGCATAGAGAATTGCGTATTGGCAACTGAAGACAGAGAAAGCAGAACTAAGAGATTACTATATTCTAGAGTCTTATAGAATTTTATACTTGCGAAATATTTGTATCTAACGGAAGTATCTCAAAAGAGAAGGCGCATGTCTTTATACCCAGTTGTGACGCTAGAGCAGGCCGAGCTAAGAATTGGAATTTCAAAAGAGTTTCGAAATGGGATTCGTATGTTTGCTCAAAAAAGTATTGAGAGCTAATATACTCTCTTCACTTTGAGCTTGTATGACAAGCCGAACTGCCTTGATAGTCTCAAATGGTTAAGAACCTTATAATTTATAATAATAATATTATTTACATTAATACTATTTTTAAAATTGTCTCAATTTATACAAAATAAACTAATAATAAATAAATAAAAAATAAATAAATCAAAATATTGTATAATTATAAACAGGTTGAAATGCATTTCCATTTTGTTAGCTAAATAAATGAAAAATTTTTAATTTCAGCGAAAATGAAAATGAAAATGGAAAGGGGGAAAATGCTGTTGACGTTTCTGTTCGGTTTGCTGTGCTGCTTGACCCAGCGCAGCGAGGCCTGGCGGCCATGTCCGGAGCTCAGTCCCGCATTGCGCTTACCATGCAGGTGAGTAACAAAAAAAAAACAGACACAAACAGGTGGACAGACATTGAAACAGACAGACAGCTAAAGAGACAGATAAATAGATGGATAGATAGACAAAGCGGATATCCGCTTGTCGCGTATTATTTTAATATCAGCAATTTGTGATGCTGGCGCTGATTCGATTGTGCTCAATCACGTCGATTGATTGCGATTGACGACAATTACAGGTGTAATGTGGTGCCTTTTGCGGCAACTGGCCAACTTGGCGCCGTGGCCATGGACTGTGATCGAGTCGTGTTCCACAGCGATGCGCCGCAGCTGCCATATGGGGCGCCCATCGTGGCGTATACGCAACGTCACAGCGGACAGCAGACGATGCCCGCACAGGTGCGTAGATCTGGTTGTTTACTCACCTGAGCGAATCCATTGAACCGGTCTTGGTATTTCTCCTCTCTGTCTCCCTCTCCCTCTCCCTCTCTCTGTCTACTGCAGACATTTGGTCAGCTGAAACTGCCCATTGAGGAGCTGGACATGTCCAACAATCTGATACGCCGCATTCCAGAGAAGGCGTTTGACGGGTTGAAGGACTCGCTGAACGAGCTGCGCCTGGCCAACAACCTGCTGGGGGACAATCTCAATCCCATTTTCTCGACGGCCGAACTGCACGCCCTGAAGAATCTGCGCCTGCTCGACCTCTCGGGCAACAAGATCAAACTGATCGAGGAGGGTGTGCTCAAGGGCTGCATGGACCTCAAGGAGTTCTTCGTGGACCGCAACAGCTTGACCGCGGTGCCAGTCAACTCGCTCAACGGACCCAGCGCTCTCAAGCATCTGTCCTTGCGCCAGAATCACATAGGTGAGTTCCTTCCCCATATGGAGCAGCTTCAGTTGACTCAAGCCTGAATCGCTTTGCATTTCCCAGCCACTCTCTACCGGGACTCCTTCACGGCTCAGGCTCAACTGGAGATCATCGATCTGCGCTACAACATCTTGCGCAGCATCGACAGCCAGGCCTTCCACGGACTGAGCAAGGTCAGGGAAATCAAGCTGGCTGGCAATCGCCTCAGCCATCTGAACAGCGACGTCTTCGAGCAGCTGCACACACTGCAGAAGCTCGATCTGTCGGAGAACTTCTTTGCTCAATTTCCCACGGTGGCACTGGCTGCAATCCAGGGGCTCAAGGCCCTGAATCTATCCTCCAACATGCTGCAGGTGAGTTACGATGATGCAATTGATAGACTCTCTTACAATTTCGAGTACAGAGTATTGCACAATTGATGACACTCTTCATTTTCTGTCTGCTCTAGCAACTGGATTACACCCACATGCAAGTAGTCAAGTCTCTGGAGAGCCTAGACCTGAGTCGCAACAGCATAACGAGCATTCCGCCTGGCACATTCCGGGATCAGACCTCACTCAAGTATCTGGATCTCAGTCTCAATTCGCTGCGCACGGTGCGTATACATAATATATAAATACACATAGTAAGAGGAAGAGAGAGAGTGAGAGACTAAGGTAATTTCCTTCGTTGCAGATTGAAGACGACGCCTTGGAGGGTCTGGAGAGTCTGCAAACGTTGATCATCCGGGACAATAATATTCTGTTGGTGCCAGGCAGCGCTTTGGGTCGTCTGCCCCAGCTGACCTCACTGCAAATGGACTTCAATCGCGTGGCAGCGCTGTCGTCGGAGATTCTCGGCTCTGTCCAGGCGAGCGACATTACCACCTTGTCGCTATCTCGGAACGTTATCCGAGAACTGCCGCCTGGCAGCTTCCAAATGTTCAGCAGTCTGCACACACTGGATCTGTCGGGCAATTCGCTGGTCATGATCAATGCGGATACCTTTGCGGGCCTGGAGGGCACCCTGATGCAGCTGAAGCTGAGCCAGAATAAGCTCAGTGGCCTGGGCAACAATCCGCTGACGCTGCCCGAGCTGCGCAGCCTGGACCTGAGCAGCAATAGCCTAACGGAGCTGAGTCTGAACATCTTTGAAGACTTGGAGAACTTGCAATCGTTGAATTTGAGCGGAAATCATTTGATGCCGTTGATGCCGGCGCTCTTCCGGCCTCTGGCCCGACTGCAGATCATCGATCTTAGCCGGTGCAGCATTCGGCAGTTCAGCGGAGATCTGCTGGGTGGGCTGCAGGATCTGAAGCACATTCACTTGGCTGGCAACCAGCTGCAGGAGCTGCAGGACGGCAGCTTTGTGAACCTATGGAACATCAGCTCGATTGACTTGTCCAACAACCAGATCAACTCGATCCGCGCTGGCGCCTTTGTCAATGTGATGCAGCTGAAGCGCTTGGACTTGCACGGGAATCAATTGTCGGCATTCAAGGGCGAGTTCTTCAACACGGGCACAGGCCTCGAGGAGTTGGACATCTCGCATAATCAGCTCAGCTATCTGTTCCCCTCCTCGTTCCGCATACACCCTCGCCTGCGCGAGATCAAGGCGGCCCACAACAAGTTCTCCTTCTTCCCGGCCGAGCTGATTGGCTCACTGCAGTACCTGGAGTACATTGATCTGTCGCACAATCAATTGAAGACGGTCGAGGAGCTGGACTTTGCGCGCTTGCCACGTCTGCGCGTGCTGCTCCTGGCGCACAACCAACTGGACATGGTCAGCGAGATGGCCTTCCACAACTCCACCCAGCTGCAGATCCTCGATCTGTCGCACAACAGCCTCGATCGCATTGGGGAGCGCACCTTTGAGGGTCTGGTGCGGCTGGAGCAGCTGAATCTGGAGCAGAACCTGCTGGCCGAGCTGTCGGACAATGTCTTTGAGCACACGAAGCTGCACATGCTGGAGAACATAAATCTGGCCAGGAATCGGTTTGAGTACGCTCCACTCAAGGCCTTGCAGCTGCGCCACTTCTTCGTCTCCTCGGTGGATCTGAGCCACAACCGCATAAGGGAGCTGCCCAGAGACGACAGCATCATGGTGAACATCAAGCGCATCGATCTCTCCTACAATCCGCTCACCATGCAGGCGGTGCACAATGTGCTCCACGAACCGAAAACCGTGAGGGAGCTCAACCTGGCCGGCACAGGCATTGAGGAACTGCAGCTGCTGGAGACGCCCTTCCTGCAGTATCTGAATCTCTCGAACAACAAGCTGCGCAACATCAAGGCGGAGGTCTTCCAGAGGGTCACGCTGCTGGAGACTCTGGATCTGTCCAGCAATAGGCTCGAGTCCCTCAACGACATATCGCTGGCCTGGCCACAGCTGCAGGTGCTGCAGGAGCTGGACGTGTCCAACAACAGTTTCGACCTCATATCCCAGTCAAACTTTGCCCACCTGGAGATGCTGCGCACCCTGAAGCTCAACCACCTGCCGCTCTGCACTCGCATCGAGAAGAACGCCTTCAAGCCTTTGGGCAACTTGGCCAACTTGGAGGCTTACGAGCTGCCCCTGCTGGGCTACCTGGATGTGCAGGGCATCATGGAGCTGTTGCCTGGCCTGGAGATGCTCGACATCGAGGTCAAGGATGCGACCATAGGCAGCGAGCAGATACAGCCACTGAAGCACCCGAGACTCAGCTCCATTGGCATCCGGGGCGAGCGACTGAAGTCCATCTCTTCTGGCACTCTGGCCGGGCTGAAGAGCAGCGACTTGACCATCAAGCTGCAGAACACCTCGCTGACTGCTCTGCCTCCAGCTCTGCTGTTCCCAGTGCCGCGCTCCTCGCACCTGACCCTCAACGTGGAGGGCTCGAAGATTGCCTCGCTGGTGCCGCAGTTCCTGAATGCCCTGGACGACCGCCGGGCCAGCCTGCAGCTGCAGGGTCTGGACAGCAATCCCATCAACTGCAACTGCGACGCACGTGCTCTGCGCCGCTGGCTGCCCAGCTCGAGCATGTCGGAGCTGCTGTGCCGCCAGCCGAGCTACCTGGCCGGCCGCAAGCTCACCGAGGTGGGCGACGACGAGCTCACCTGCGATCCGCGGCGCATGACCTCCACGTCGGCGCGCCCCTCGATGCCGCAGCTGCACAAGAGCTCCGCCTCCAGCCAGCTGGTGACGCGCACCAGCAGCAGCGCCCACACGGAGGAGCCGCTCATCATCTGGAGCATGGAGCCCACGCAGCCCACCATCATGAAGATCAAGACCAAGGCGCCACTGATGAAGGCCCAAGCGCCGATCATCAGCAACGATGACACACTGATCATTGGCATTGTCGGCGGCGTCGTCGCCTTCATTGCCATCCTCATCATCATCATCTGCATCATCAGGCTGCGCATGAGCAACGCCGAGTACCAGCAGAGCGCCGCCATGATGGGCTTGCCGGCGATGCAGCAGCAGCAGCTGGGCGCCCACAATGCCGCCTACAGCTACAAGAACGGAGCGGGTGCAGCGCTCTATGCCGTGCCCCCTTACCAGGCCAACTATGCCACGCTGCCGCACAAGGCGGCCTCCATCCATCAGTCGACGCAGAATCTCAGCCAGCGCCAGCAGCAGCAGCAGGCGCAGCAGCAGCTGGCAGTGCAGCAGGCAGCAGCTGCGGCCGCCTACTCCACTATGTCGCGCATGTCGTACTTCAGCGGTGCGGGCGCTGGCGGCGGTGCTGCCAGCGCCGATGGGGCCGAGAGCCTGACGCATCATCAGCATCAGCATCAGCCCTACATAATCTACTCGGACGACAAGGCCTACAGATAGACGTGGCCAGGTACATTCCAAGCCAGGCTCCCAGTCAACTGCAGGTCGTGGCCAACACAGGTTCTACACAATCGTCTATTCTATTCGTCGTCAGCTTATGTATCTTGTATATAGACTATAGTTCATTCTCTAAACGTATCCGTATCTTTACTTTAATTAAGTCCAAAAAATCGTTGCATAAGCGAAATAAACAAATTATAGCTAATAAATAACTGAGTGTGCTCACTTTAGATATCCATTAAAGTTACAAATACAATATTCACTCTTTATATGCAAATCTGGGAAGTTTTATACTGCTACACTGGATATTTAGAGCTGCCATCTGATTTTGGTTTTTACTCAATTTCCTTACTCTCTTCTACTCTCCGCGAGCAAGGGATCTGCCAGCCATGCGATGAGTGCGAAAGAGCGAGATGCCAGCTGTTCTAGTCCTACTCATACATACATACGTACATGCACTTACACTAGTGGGATATTTCAAACTCTCATTTAAATTTAATATTCACGCGATTTCCTTACTCTCTTGCGCTCTCCATCCTCAGCCACGAGTTGAATGTTGAAGTTGCTCTCTTAGGCGCGCATGTGTGTGTATATGTGTATGCATAAAGCAATATGCTCGTATTAAATCGTATTTTTGCATGATTATTTGGGTGTAGAGTATCAAAGCACAAGTTAGAGACGAGGCACGGACACAAGCAACGACATGTCCATTTAGTAACAGGATTTGCCAAGCTCACATTCCCATTTTCAGTTTTGCATACAGCTTTACGTTTCAGCCGTTATTATTCTAGTTTGCTTTGTCATCTCTGCCCTATGATTTATTCCATATGAAACGGTAAATGATTTTGTGATTTAACATTTTGCTTTATTTTTGAGCCCGTTTTATTACAGTCCGCAAAATATGTTTGGTACAACAAGATTTCAAAAAATGCCTATACTCGTAAATGCAAATACGTTCTCATACATATATATATGCATATATAATAAGTTCACATGTAAATGTGTAAGAAACTTCAGGGTAACTATTCACAGTCTTTGTTTTTCATCGTTTAACAAAAGAAACAAGATCATATGAGCTTATATACTAAATGATTCAACAAATTACATTTACAATTTCCGTAAATATCGTTTACCTACGGTTGAAATATACGAGAGCTTTGTATATTCATTAGTGAGTTTAAATCAAAAGTGCTCAACTTGTTTTCATGCTTATCTCAGAGCCTTACTTGATCTAAATTCTGCACTTTATCAATGACTTTTTTGTAGGTCGTATCTACGCCATTTGGGCGTAGGAATTGTGCACCTTGTAGTCTCTGCGGCGATAGTATATCATCAGTCCGTAGCTAACGAGGAGCAGGATGGCAATAATTCCTATGAGAATGCCTGTATAAATGTATAAATATAGTTATTATTATATCTTAGATCTTTCATTTAAACCAATCACCGGAAACTAAAATAGATTGTAAATAATTCAGAATTTTTCGAAAAAGAACGGGGAATACAGTACCTGTTACTGAGATAAAAGATAAGCTGTTGTAACAATACTAGGAAAATAGGCAAATACTGGGTACTAAAATAAATAATGAAAATGAAATATGGTACAGAACAGAAATGGCAGGAATTTGGCAAACGAGTAAAAATACAGGAAAATTAAATGAAAAATGAGAATTAAAACTTAAATAGAAAACTGTATACCAAATTACAAAATAGGTAAAAGAGAATCATAGGAATGTAACATAAGCAAAGTGGGAAAACAAAACACCTGAAAATTCAACAAAAATTATGATTCCAGTTCCATTAAAATAAGAAAAGGGGAAATTAATAAGTAAAGAACTAGGAGTAACATATATAACAAGTGATAGCATAAAAGATCAGGGTCATTATTGTTATGGATGACTATTAATATTACTTAAGTAAATGAAATTGGTTATATGGGTTAGGGAATGCAGAGTATCTTTCTTCGGATAACTTGCCTGTTGCAGCGCCCAGATTAGCCTCCTCGTACGTCATAGTCAGTGTCGACCGCTTGCATTCATCCGCCCAGTTCTCGGGCAAAACATCATCGTATAACTGAAACATTTTCACCAACGGACAGGATACACCACATCCGGGTATATCCAAAGGCAGCGGTTCCGCCGTTGTGTTCTTATAGAATACCGATACGAAGGGAGCATCGTTATCATCCACGCGCAATTCAAATAGTATGCACGCTGTGTAAGGCGGACTGTGCAGCTGTTATGGAACGGAGAGCATTAGTAAATATAAGTGTGACAGAGAAAATGATACGCTGGTCATCCCTGCATGAAACTGTACATCATATATTAATATCATTATATATGCTCTTACCTGGAATAGTTTGAGGGTATTCAACAAGTTGGCAACTGTCGTGTCGTGTGCACTATAAATAAACACATTCCGATCCGGTTTCAACTGCCTCTTATACTTGGTCTCCAAACGACTAAGTACATCCTTAAGCAGAGGTCCGGCCGTCAGGCGCGCCAGCTGTCGCGTATGCGTATTGATCGAGAAGGCAAAATTGGAGGCATAAGTCAGTTCGGGGCTGCCGTAAACCTTTTGCGCCCACACTGGCAAAGTCTTGTTGTATAGTGTTTCGATGAATAACGTGTTGTTAAGATATTGGGCATCTATGAATGATTTGACAACTCGGCCGCTATTACTTGACAAGTAGTAAAAGAGTTTCTTGTAGCGCGCCAACAGAGATTGGAACTGATCGGAGTTCTTAAACGTTTCCAAATAGTAGTCAAAAGCGGGACAGGGCGCCTTGGCAGCTAACATCTGTATGGGCATAATTTAATATATTGAAGACATTGGTAATTATAGTAATACGGTCTCAGCCATACCGCATCTTCCTTCTCGGGTATTGTATGCACCGGAATCGGCTGCCATTTGATTTGCGCATTCCACACATCGTCGCCAACGGGCTCGTATAGGCCAGCCAAATTGGACTCCGCACTCATTAGTGTTCGATCCACATCAGTGGACTGCACAAAAATCTGTTCATTGTCGAACTTCGTGTCCAACAATGAGCTGTACCTACTCCTGAGCCATTTGCCTAGCTGATAATGCTGCAACTTGCCGCGCTATCAGGAAAAACAAAACAGCTTTCAGTATGTGAATCACAACGCGATTAACTACTCACATTAGTCAACTGCCCCCAGCCCGTAGGCCAGTATTTCCTATCATTCCAAGGATCTGTAGGATACGGGTCAACAGGCATTCGGTCGCCATGTCTGTAAATCTGCATTGGGTCACATTTCAATTAAAACATATGGCACAAGTCATTTTTGTCGACTTACCACATGTGCAAACTTTAGCGTGCCAGGTAAGCTGGTTTGCACATCTGCACTGCCGACCTCCAAACAACATATGGAAAGTAACAAAAAGACAAAAGCCCTCAGACAATAACACGATTCGTTCGTTAACATCATCAACACTGTCTGCTTGTGTACGTATGGGTGTGCGTAGGTGCCTTTGGCTGTGCAGAAGCGCTGTGTAAGAAAACTATAAATAGTTAGGTAAACCATACTCGTTATCAGTTTAACAACTTACTTCAAATACAACAGTGTTGCTTGCCTCTCAGACATTCAACCAAATGCAAATGCAAATGTTTTTAAGCAAATGCCATTGTTGCTCGATTCCCGATGATACGAACGATTAATTTAAACAGTGCTATCGATGATATGTGACAGTGTGACCAAAATATTACAAAGCGTATAATCTAGTATTTTTCCGGTAGCATATAATTTCAAATGAAAGCAAACTCTCATCAAATTTTAAGTTTTGAATAATAATCAAGTTGTGTTTATATATGTTTATTGAAAACTGTTTTTAATAGTTTGATATTTGTTGTATTGATAATATCGTAAGTTGTCGGCCATTTGGGAAGAACATGTCACACTATTTGCACATTGCTAAAATAATAAAATATTGTTTTGCACACTTAATGATTACAATTAACATATATACTGATTGATTGGTTTGGTCTTATGGGTAACGCGTTCTTGTTATTAAATTAAAAAATAAAAACTCTTTTCACACATTATGTCTTAACTTAAGATGTTGCACGGGCGCAGTTATTGGAAAACAAAATTCGGCTATTATGTTAGCATTCACTTAGATTATATAAGGTCCATGTTTAAAAGTTACATACAGGATGACTTAACTTCAGAATCTTCTGTTGCCGCTCATATTAGGGCCGTTGAAACTGTGTAAGAAATTAACGTTATCGTAGCATATGTATCGATATTTGGGACAAGTCTTTGCTTACCGATTTCGATTTCCTGGCACACCTAAGGGCGGAAAATCTGAATGATATGCATTTGCTGCATTGCGATTGTGACTATTGTGATTGTTGTTAGCTGGTCCGTGTTTGCTAAAATTTTGAGACATGCTGCTACTGTTGGCGCCACCGCGGCGGCCACTAAAGCCACTACCACGACCGCTAAAGCCGCCCCGACTCCCATTGAACCCACCGCGACCACCGCCTTGCTGGCTGCCACTGCAACATTGACAGAAATTAGTTTACCTACAGCACTCTTCAAGCAACATGACACTCACCTGTTCATGACAGAATTGTTGCGATTGCGCTGATACATGCCGCCAGTATCTGCACTTCCACTGGGCACCATTGGACTGTTGCCAAAGCGACCTTGCTTTGCAGCAAAGGGGACTTGATGATGATGTGGCTGCTGCTGTTGATGATGATCGACAGCGGGCAGTGCAAAGCCTCGACGATCTTGCCCAATATTATGATTTGATCCGCCACTCCTCTGGCTTCTACCAGCTCCAGCTCCAATCGAACTATTGCCATAGTAATCATTGGGAGTCATGCCTTGGCTGAATTTGTTTTTGAATGGCTGCGTTGGGCCATCAAAGTTTTGGTTATGCTGTGGCAAGCCCTTGCTGTAAGGCGTACTGCGCTGCTGCCTAAAGTTTCCCTCGTTTCGCACTGGTCCGAATTGGCTGCCATTTGTGCTAGATGACCGATTACCTCTGGTAGATCGAAAACTATTGCCACTCGTGTGGCTCCCACGATTGAAGGTATTACCCCCGCGTCCTGGAAATAAATCGATCAATCAGAGTACTGAAATGTATAGGTGTCTCTTTACCTGGCATCGGTCTGCGATTGCCGGCACCGCCGCCTGCTCCACCACCACCACCCCCGGCACCGCTTACACCTCCACCACCACCACGTCGGTCTTTGGGTCTGCCCGGCTCGACGACTATGGCCTGTCCCTTGAATTCAACGCCATTAAGAGCCGCGATGGCTGCCTCGGCCATTTCAATGGTTTCCAAGTGCACGAATCCGCAACGATTCATAATATCACACTCGACCACCACGCCATAATTTGTGAACAAACGTCGCAGCTCCTCGGGCTTGCAACCAGGCGGCAAGCTGCCCACAAAGACTTTCGCGGTCTGCAGAGAGTTGACAGATAAATCCACATTATATTGGTCAACCTGTTACTGACCCTGTATTGACGGTACTTACAGACATATAGGATGCTACTTATCTTCGTGGTTTTTTTTCGCGTGCACTCTACTTACACTTTTATTTGTTATATCGTATGGCCGATTAAGGCGATTAGTGGTGATGCGATGAAAACAAAGTCAGTTGATGTCGAATATCGATAACAAATAATCGAGTACAGTTTTGTTTGTTTACTAATTTTTTGTTTTCAAGAATGTGGGCGCCCAGTAATGAAGAAACATATTTTGATAATATGGACAACAAAAAGAATGTGGTGCATATAATGCCCACCGTAGAAATGCTGGTTACTTTCACCGCCGACAGAGACTTAATGCGCGCCAAAAAAGCTTGTTTACTGTACGCCGAAAAAGTCGACTTCAAGGAGCTAATCGTAAGCCACTCTTAGAGAAAACTAGTTCTAATTGTAAATATGCAAAATATTAATGTACGTGCACTTGCAGCAATTGCGTTTGGCCGAGAAATGCGACCAACGGCGCATGTATATCACCACTGTGGACAGCGCATCCTTTCAAGAGCTGAAGCAGGATCAGTCGCTAAATGTTACATTCGCTGGCTTTATGGAAAATGTCGTGCGTATGCTGAAAGACTGTCAGGCCGGCAAACTAGAGCTGTGCCTATCTTCCAGGGAAACTATCGCCGATCAACAGAGTCACGACTACCTTCTCCAGTTCGTGGAAATACGATCCTTCAAGAATTTGGTTCATTTGTGTTTGCCCTGCCGTTCTGCTCCGCTAAACACGGTGCTCTTTTATATTAATGCGGCGCTAGATGCAACGCACAAGAAGCTCTTTTTGGTGGAGCAGAGCGCGCAGCAGCTTCAAATGGAATTAAATGCTCAGAATGCGCACATAGATCAGTTAAATTCCGATAATGCCAAATTGCGTGAAACACTGGCCGAGAATACACGCCAGCTTACTGATAAGCATTCCGCGGAACTGAAAGAAATGCAACTCGCACTGGAAAAGCTGAACGAGCAACGGAGCAATGAGTTGGAACGCAACCGACGTTCGATTGCTGGACTGCAGGCGCAATTGGAACGAATCACGTTAGAAAAGGCAGAACTAAAGACCATGCACGAGCAAGCCGAGAAGCGCACTCAGAGCTTAAACGAAGAGCTCTCCTGTTGCAAAGCGCGGATTAGCACATTAAAGGAACAGCAGGAAAAACTCCAAACCGAATTAACAACAGCTAAGAAGCAAGAGCGCAAGTTGGAATACAAAATAGAAGACTTAAAGCAGCACACACTCGAGCTACAGGAGAATATACAAAAGGGAAATAAAGAGAAGGTGAGTAAGATCTCTTCTAATTTATTTCTATACTCATTATGTTTCATATGCAGGCCAATATTGCTGCAGAGCTGGAGGCGGAGAAGAAGATTCTGCATACAAAACGTCAAGCGCTGGAAATGGCTTCTGATGAAATAGCCAAAGCGAATCAAATCATCCTCAAGCAATCGCAAGATCTGCTCACCCAGAAGAAGACAATCACATGGCGCACCGAGGTGGCGCTGCAGCAGGAAAAAGCAATAAAGGAGAAGGAAAAGCTGTTGAGCATGCAGGAAGACGAGTTGCAGCAGGCGCGCTTAACCATACAGCAGCTGCGCGATGAAATTCCACAGCAGCTGGAATCCATGCGACAATTTGCGAAGGGCCTTGAGGAAAAGTACACAACCCGTAAGTTCATCTAAATACAGATATATACTGTTTTAAGCATATATCATATCTCTTGCAGAAATACTCACGCTCAAGGCACGATTAGCCGGTGGTAAAGAAAACTCCAGTCGCAGAGCTAATCGGAAATAAGCCAACTAATATTTAGTTAGTTAAGTATTGTATAAATATGATGATTGTTAGTTAATTATTTTGAACCGTGCTTTAATTAAACAATATTTATGTCGATCGATTGTGGGCTCAATAATCTTCATCCGTATTTTTTTCCGCTTGCACTTGCGCCGTGGCCACATTTACGGCTTGGCTGATGTCCTCAAACTGGTTCATTTTCAGTCTCTCGCGTATAAGTTCGGCAATGGCTTTCTGTGTTCGCCGCTCTAGTCGTTCCAGCTTTTTGCTCACATCCCGCTTTAGATCCCAGTCCGGCTTGCGTGGAGCCAGATTCGTGATGTCTATTTCGTCGATAACCATTGGCTGCTGCAGCAAATTAAGCTGTGACTGGATGGCAGTTTCAATATCACCGGTGGGCTCTTGTGGCAGTACTTCTCCCTCTGTGGTTTCATTATGCGGCTTATAGCTTCGAAACACTGGCCTGAAACACCAAATCATTTTACTAACATGTAAACAAACAGAGTCGTACCAATCTTACTTTGGCAATTTTTCACCGCCGCCTTTAGTGTCCGTAGTCTTGGATAGCGCTTGTTCACGCAGCTTTTGTAATCGCTCCTTACGTTTCAGAGATTCCTCTGCCAGCTTGCCCAAATTGTTTTCATCATCATTAGCCATTGCTCAAATAGAAATAAACCAAAATATGGATTCTCCTTCAATGTCTCTTCTTTTACTTCGATAAACGATTATTATTGACTATCGATAGTGAAATACACGGAGGACACAAACTTTGTATTTCTTTTATACATCTGTAAAAATCATCAGTGAGCCTATATAATCTAGCCTAAAAAAATTCGATAGTCAGATTTTTCAGATTTACAAACAAAAACTAAGTGAAATTTTTCTTAAGTTCTTAGGTTAAGCAGCAGAATAATAATAGTAAAATGTTTTAAGGTAAGAGCTCGAAAATTAGTTAAATTTCCAGCCGATATACATTATCGATATGCTTGCGAATACTCAATTAGATACACAAACATTGCAAGTTGGCAGTTCCCGTTTTCCAGGCATAAGTGTGAGGGGCGAAGAAAAACAACGCAAATTTTTTACCTGAAAAATAAATAAAAACAATCACAGTTTGTATTTGCTTTTATCGCTCTGCAGATCTTTTACTATTGCCAATGAGCTAGTATTCATCAATCAAATATACAAACAGCGATATATAATAATGTAGCAGCTGCTATTGCAATTGGTTTTTGGAGTAATACAAAATTTGCTGCTGTTGCTGCTGCTAGCGAGCGCCCGTTGCTGCAGGTACATAAAGGAAAATGCTTTATTGGCTATTAAAAACTATTTTTATGTACTTAACAAAGACACATCGTGTGCTAATTTCAATTTTGTTTTCGATTAAAGGGAGCTGCAGCCACCGTCGCCGCGTCAACAACCAACTGCAGCGGCATCCACACACACACACACACAGGCGCACAGACAGAGAGAGATACATATACACATAGAGCGCCTCGCAGAACTCATTGTTCTGTGACTGTGACATCGTTTATACAGACGTCGCCTCACCCGCTGCTCGTTGCGCGCTGCCCGTTGCCCGCTGCCCGCCGTCAGTGGCCCGGCTCTTCAGTCAGCTATAGCTGTATCTAAAAATGGAGTGGACCAGAGAGAAGACATTGCTGCTGATCAGCGAGTACCGACAGCGACGCGGACTGTGGGACATGACATGCGACGAGTATCGCAAGAAGGATGTCAAACAGCGTCTACTAAACGAAGTTAGCGAAGTTCTCGGCGGTAACATACCCATACCAGAGTTGGAGAAAAAGTTCCATACACTCCGCACACAATATCATCGCGAGATTAATCGCATGAAACGCAAGGAGCCGTACAATTCAAAGTGGTTTGGCTTTAAGAATCTCGTCTTTCTTAGCTCCCCGTTTGCGTGTCGCTCCACCAAAGGCCGTTCCAAAGACAAGGACGACGCAACAGTACAAAAATATATATTGGGTGACGTGAATGCCGCTGGCACTACGGAAGGCAACAATATGAACGACGAGTATATAGTAACGCCGCGCAAATCGCACGCGAGCAGCCGAGCACAAGAGCTGGAGAAGCTGATCGAGGAGACGACCAAAGATATAGAGGATACTGAGGACGAGGAGCCCGGTGTGGAAGAGGATGTGGATACCAAACCCAAGCTAAACAAAGAGCTCAGTGGCACGTACGTGCACATCAACGAAGATGAGAGCGAGGCGGTCGAGACACATACACACCAGCAGCAACAGCACACCCATGCCCACACCCATTCCCTACCCCATGCACATCCGCACCCACATCCACATCATCATCAACAGCAATCCTTGATGGAGTTGCATCACTCTGCAAATGCAGTGGAATCAGTCAGCTTTCAGGCCAACGAAAGTGGCGAGCTCCACTACCAGTCGACATCCTCGACGCCCAACGCTGGTGGTGGAGGTCCTAGCTCCTCGGTACATGTGATGCCAACACGTATCATCAAAATACAGCGGCGCGACACGTCCAACCAGGAGAATGGGTATTTCGAGGAGCAGCAGACGCAGCATCAGCTGCATCCGCCGCCGCCCAAGCGGCTCTACTTCGATCCGAATGGCACGCACAGCACCACAATTCTATCCGCATCCACGCTGCAGACGGCTTCGCAGAACGTCAACGGTAACGGCAATGGCAATGGTGGCAATGTGTTGACCGCAACCTCCAGCTCCGGGCTAACTGCTGGCACACTGCGCCTGCCACGCGTCAATGCCATAGTGAATGCCACTTCGCTGTCACCACCAAAGCCAGCCAGCTCTCCAATACCTCAGCCGCAGTTGGCTGGGGCTAGTTCACTGCAACGGGACGAATTCGCCACGTACGGCGAATACGTGGCCAATGAGATGCGTGCCATTACCAACAGGGAGGTCTTGATCGCACTCAAGCACAAAATAAATACAGCCATATTTGAGGCGAATATGGCAGAGTTGCAAAAATAAAAGTGTCAGCCATATTTGAGAAGAATATGGCTCTAGTTGCAGCTGAGCGATACCGACGGCCATACTTGAGGCGAAGTTGCGGAAATACAATTGACAGCCGGCTTTGATACGAATATGGCGGCCATATTTGATGTTAATATGGCTGAGTTGCAGAAATTCAGTTAAATAGCATGTGGAAATATTATATTATCAACGTTTTTAGCAACAATTTAAATTAAGTGTCCAACCCCAGTAATTACCATTGTAAATCTATGTTTTAACCTGTAAATTTGACATAAATTCACATTACAAAAATTTGATTAAATAAGCCAAATATAACATTTAGTAGAATCCGAATATACACATACATTGTTCAACTATATTCACACTAAGTAGGCGACGAAACCCATTTAGCGACGAAAATTATTTTTGTATAAATTTTGGTCAAAATGACTACGAATCCAATCTGCGAACCGTTTACAAATTTCCCAGCTCGATTTGATATAGAGAAAATTGCAGAGGAATTCAAGCCGAAGGACAAAGAAAAAGATGTTGAGAAAACTCTTAGCCCGCGCGATTTTCTCAATGTTCCCGACAAGGACTGGGTTGTGTTGCCCATGTTTAAATGCCACCTGGATCATTTGAAGCCAGTTCTTTCTGTACGCAAAAATAAGTATATGCGTTGCCGTTACAGACAATTTCTGGACAACGTTCCCGAGCACTTTGTCAATGTGACATTGTTTAGTGCTAATATTAATAAGTATTTATTTTCATTTCCTTACTTGAAGAGACTCCCAATTTATATACATTAATTAGTCAGCCCAAACCAAGACGAAAATCTCTTAATGGTCAATTTTATGGTGTGGACTATAAATTGGCGCCCATACCCGTTTCAGTCGATCCGCGTGCGGCCGGCGGCTCCAAATCAGTCAAATCGAAACATTCCAAGTAGTCAAATTCAAAAAATTTAAGGTAAGCGCCAATCAGCTATCGCGCAATTGTTGTCATTATAAATAGTTATCGAACAGATACAGACTGGAGTCATCGGCACATGTGCAACTCTGACACATTAAAACTATGAGTGTTTGGCAACACTGCTCGATCAATTGAGACGAAAAATGTTTACAAAATGCATTAATTGTTGTGCTTCAATCATATTTTGTGTAATATTCGCATGCCTTTTGGTCGAGAACAGTGGTAAGTATCGCATTGAAGATAACTGTATTCTTTTTCATTCAAATAACGAATTGTTTCGACCACAGTTGCCCTGAAACGGACTCTGCGCCACTACGAAGTTTTCCACAAAGATGACATTGTTCATCGGATTATCAAAAGGGGGGCTAAACATAGCAGCAATCCATATAATACTATCAAAGAGCTGGAGTTTAAAACACTTGGGAAAAACTTTCGCGTGATTTTACATCCACATCGCGAAGTGCTGCACAGCAACTTTCGTGCCTATGCCGTAGATGCCGATGGCAACGAGACTGTAGTACACCTGGGTAAGCAAGCAATTATGCAGCTTTCGAATATCTGAGAATTGTTTAAATACTGTGATGTCGATTCCAGATCATGACAGCTTTTATACGGGTCGCGTGTTTGGCGAGTTGGAGTCATCGGTGCGCGCGCACATTGAGGATGGTACCCTGACCATGTCCATAGAACTGCCCCAAGAAACGTACCATATAGAGCCTTCCTGGCGCCACTTGCCCACAGCCAAAAAGCATACGATGGTCGCCTACAAATCTTCCGATGTTAAACTCAATCATGCTGAACCGGGTGACCAGGTGCCCAAAACCTGTGGCTATATCAAAGAGGGCCTCGAGCTGGAGGCCAAGGACAATGAGGTGCACGCGCGCGAAAAACGCCAATCAGATCAATACGAGTACACACCCACCAAGACGAGGTGTCCATTGTTGCTGGTGGCGGACTATCGTTTCTTTCAAGAGATGGGCGGAGGCAATACAAAGACAACTATCAATTACCTCGTGAGTGGCATTCGCCTTTCCCCTGCTCCTATTCATTTCGACTATGAATTAATTGCCTTACTTGTTGCTTTCAGATAAGCCTTATCGATCGGGTGCACAAAATCTACAATGATACTGTATGGCAGGATCGCTCCGACCAGGAGGGTTTCAAGGGAATGGGGTTTGTGATCAAGAAGATTGTCGTGCACTCGGAGCCAACGCGCTTGCGTGGCGGCGAAGCTCACTACAATATGATACGTGAGAAATGGGATGTACGCAACTTGCTGGAAGTAAGTTTAAACTGCAATCCGTCAACTCGATTAATCTGTAACTTGTTTGTATAGCTAAAACTTGTATATATTGTTCTACTGCTAACTCTCTCTCACCTCTCATCTCTTGCTTACCTAACATTTCGATGGTGCTTTATGTAGGTCTTCTCACGGGAATACAGCCATAAAGACTTTTGTTTAGCTCATCTCTTTACCGATCTCAAATTCGAAGGCGGCATTTTAGGCTTGGCATACGTCGGTTCACCACGCCGCAATTCTGTGGGTGGTATCTGCACACCAGGTTGCAAACCCTATCCGATCTATATATATACGCAATATAATGTGTTTATCATTATCATTTTGCTTAGTCTCCTTTATTTCGTTCTTTTCTTGTTGTATTTTTATTCTCTTTCTTTTGAATTCAGGACTCCTTGCAGAGCATATTTTGGATACCGATATCGATAGTTATATAGAGCTGACTTGATATTGATGCTGTCCACAGTTGTCTTAAATCTACTTTGGCCAGACTCGGTTTTTAGCATTTGGTTTAGATATATTGCAGTTCCATCTATCCCTATCAGTAAAATTCGCTATGATCTACATATGTAGATATATCATTCATAGCGCATTATAAATATTATTTTCCGATAGCTCAGAGAAATAATGCAGATAGAGGCCAAGTTTGCTTGCACTCTGCACATATTAGAAATACTTGATTCTGGATATGTATCGTATATAAAAAAAATGTGCTCTGCGCAGGGTCCAGGGTAGCTGATAGTCGGGTGAGCCCGACTAGAGTATTCTGCGTTTGATATAATTTGGCATAATTTACTTTAGCTTATCCGATTTTCTAGAATATTTGCTAATTAATGTTTTTTTTTTCTATTCCAAGAATACTTCAAGAATGGTTATACACTCTATCTGAACTCGGGTCTCAGTAGCTCTCGCAATCACTACGGCCAGCGCGTGATAACGCGCGAGGCTGATCTGGTAACTGCTCATGAATTTGGACACAATTGGGGATCGGAGCATGATCCCGATATACCCGAGTGCTCGCCCAGTGCCTCCCAGGGTGGCAGTTTTTTAATGTACACCTACTCTGTGAGCGGCTACGATGTGAATAACAAGGTAAGTGAACAGAATTTATATATGAAACATATGTATATATATATATAAATAATAATGGCTTACGCTTACAGAAATTTTCACCCTGCTCGCTGCGCTCCATTCGCAAAGTTCTGCAGGCGAAGTCTGGACGCTGTTTCTCGGAGCCGGAGGAATCCTTCTGTGGCAATTTACGCGTCGAGGGCGATGAGCAGTGCGACGCAGGATTGCTGGGCACCGAGGATAACGACTCGTGCTGCGACAAGAACTGCAAGCTGCGTCGCAATCAGGGCGCCATGTGCAGCGACAAGAACTCGCCCTGCTGTCAAAATTGCCAATTTATGCCAGCGGGCATGAAATGTCGCGAAGCTCAATACGCCACCTGTGAGCAGGAGGCACGCTGCACCGGCTCCCATGCCGAATGCCCCAAATCTCCAGCCATGGCCGATGGCACCATTTGCCAAGAGCGCGGCCAGTGCCGCAATGGCAAGTGTGTGCCCTACTGCGAGACGCAAGGCCTGCAGAGCTGCATGTGCGACATCATCGTCGATGCATGCAAGCGATGCTGTCGCATGAGCATCAACGAGACATGCTTCCCAGTTGAGCCACCCGACGTACTGCCCGATGGCACGCCCTGCATAACTGGCTTTTGCAATAAGGTACACATATTAATGATTGCTATGATTGCTTCGACTCTGTTGCCATTGTCAAGTGAATGCAGTTTGAGATAAACTGCAACTAGAGCTGATGCCTTCGTTCTTTCTGATAGCCATACAAAAAGCCTTCACTTCCCTCATATCTTCTTATAAATCTTTTTCAGGGTGTTTGCGAGAAGACCATTCAAGATGTAGTTGAACGGTTTTGGGATATTATAGAGGAGATAAATGTAGCCAAAACGTTGCGTTTCCTCAAAGACAACATAGTCAGTAAGTAAATGTTACGATGGCCTTATAAATTTGCAAATATATATGTATATTTACGACATACTTGCAGTGGCTGTTGTCATGGTTACGGCTGTCTTCTGGATACCCGTCAGCTGCGCCATTTCATATTTTGACCGTAAGAAGCTGCGTCATGAAATGAAACAAATCGAATGGAGCCACAAATTAGATCTCATTCACCCCAGCGACGAAAGGCGTCGCATCATACATATACGGTGAGCCGATCTATATATTCTATATGCAAACTATATATAATTATACGATTCTCTGTGCATTTGCAGCGTACCGCGGCAGAAAATCTCAGTAGCGCGCGCTTGTAATTAACATAAAATTTATGGTGGCGGACAATTGTTTTATCTTCCGTGAGCATTCTTCTCAAAACTGCCACAATTATTTATATAAATTAAGTATAACATTTAAAGAATATGAATAAAATTCCCAATAACATAGACCAATACAAAACGCCATATGCAAATATTTCATGTCCTAAGGTTTCTCGATAAAAAACCATCACAACTTTGAATTTAACAATGAAAATAATGCATATTATAATGTATATAGACTATAATACAATTAATGAAACATGAATTCATTTCGATGTGTTTTGGATTGTTTTTGTTTATTCATACTTTACCAAAAATATGTTTCTTTCAGAGTGTTGCAGCATTCTGTTATTAATTATGATTGTTTTTTCTTTTCTTTTATATAGTTTGTATATTAGCTTAATTTCTTGTTACTGTGTATTACTTCTTTTTATTGCTCTTTCCATTTGTTTGTGGAGAGCAATCGTCCTCAGCCTCCAGCTCGCTGTCATCTTCATCATCCGAATACTCCTCGTACATTTGACCATCGTCATATTCACCCAAGTTCATTTCCGCCTTTAGAAGTGATATAATTTACTATTTGAACATTTTACAATAACAGTTACGGTTTACCTTGCCGCACACATAGACCGGCCCCGTGCCCTGGACAAGCTTAAATGTGACAGATCCATTGGGGAACTCAACATTTGGTCGCAAGCTGCGAGTTTCTCCAACCTTCAGAACAGCAATGGGAATTTTGACTGTCTTCTTCTCGCCGTCGTCGTTCACGTTCGTTTCCGCCTGCAAATGGGCGAGTAGTTTTTTGTTATACGATATTCAAGCACTACCTCTCACAGCCGCTCTGCCCCCTTTTGATCAGACAGAGCTCTATCAAAGTGTTGGTCAGTGTTTTTCCATACCTGAACGACGTTGAATTCGCCGGACTTCGCCTCAGGTCCCAGGGATATCTGTTTGATGATCAGCTTGTGTGAGTGTACGATATACTCCTCTGGAATTTCCGGCACATCGAATTGTGCAATTGGCTCCTTTTCACTGAGGGTAACACCTAAAAGAATAATAGCCGTTAAATATACATACATATACATATGCTTATACATATATATTTAGTCTGCCGGTAGTGCTGTGTAAGCCAACTATTGCATGCAGCATTCAGCCGCTGGTAGACTTTAGCAATTATTTTAGTTTCATTACCGTAAAAAGACTCGGACTCCATTTGTAAGCTCGTAGACACGTTCTTGTACAGTTCAATTAAAAAGTTTACGAAAACTCTACTTTTCACACGTGCCCCGTGCAATGGCGATAGCTAAAGAGTCAAACGCGGCTGGAATGATGCCAGGCATTCATCGATGATATCGATATAGTCAGCTGCCGATAGTTCTTGTTTATGCGAACTATTTACTGAAAATTATAAACAAAATAATTTGTTCAATTCAAGCATTCAACATAAGGTACAAGATATCTTTTTCATTGAATAAAAAAGTAGCGAAGAAATAAGTACGACTGTATCTTGCTGTTAATGCCAGTAAATCTGGTAACGCCAAGAATGGTTAGCACATCTCTATCGTGAGTTTCATCCCTAATTAGTAGCTACCATTTTGCAAAAGTTTTTGCTCAACACGTGCTCGGCGCTTGAATTTTGGGTTTTAAACTATATCAAATAATTGCAATGGCAGAGGAATCATTCTATGGTAAATATAAATTAGCGGCGAGCGGGTTGCGTATTATGTGAGCGACTGCAATTGGACTATTTGCACCGTGCTGGCCTGGGTTGCCGGCTGCCGGCATTTTTATTCAAGGTTGCGGATGTTCGTGAGTGTGTGTGTTCATTGGTGCATATGTGTGTGTGGGTATAGCATGCGTACACGAGAATAAATTGTCTCTGTGTGGTTAAACGTTTAAGTAGTTGTAATTTGATTTTTTCTAAATCCACAAGTAACATGTTTAATTTTATTAGGTGTTACCCTTAGCGCGGAAAACAACAGCGTCACCTGGGACGTTGTCGCCGAGGAGGACTATGCGCGAGGCCAAAAGCTGGTCATCAAGCAGATTCTGCTGGGCGCCGAGGCAAAGGACAATGAATTCAACGTGGTTGAGGTAAGTGCGCCAGTGCAAATCAAATGTGTGTCTGCGTGTGAGAGCAAGTATATGTGTGTCCGTCTGAACATGAGAGTCTGTTTGTGAGTGTGTGTGTGCGTGTCTGCGAATCTCTTATTGAGTTTGAGGCATGGACCAGACCGGTTTGAATTCTTTAAGCACGCGCAACATTTTGCCGTGGGCAAAGGGTAATTTTGTCTGTATCTGCAATACGCGCCCTTTGTTATCGTTGTTTGCATATCTGTGACGTCATAAATGCCCAAAAGTCTGTTTTTGCCTACAATCAAGCTTCGAATACCCTCTAATCAAATGTAGCTGAATAGAGATGGCAATGCTCACATCAAGAAATACTTAAATTACTATTATACAAAATTAGTAATATGAAAATTTAAGCATAATAGATCAAAAGTATAGATTTTTTGTTGCAAATATATTTATATACTTAAATTATTTATATTTTTATATATATTATTTATAAATATTTATAAATAATGTCATAAGACATTTCCAAGCAAACTTTGAGCTTATCTGATATGAAGTACTTGTGGCACATATAGCTCATATCTAGCACTTCGTACAGGGTATTATCGGTGCAACTACTTGCCATTCGCAAAATGTAACTGTACAAAACAAAACACATTTCATTATTGACTTAAGCGTCATGAAATTTGATCAACTTGACTGCTGTCAGTGTGACAGTTGTTGCCGTTGCTGTTGCTGTGGCTCTTGTTGTCACTCTCACTCTTGCTGTTTCCATTGGCCACCATTTCTAATAGCTCGGAAAAGTTTTTGGTGAATCTGAACATGTTGCGAGCCTTCCTCTGCAGTCGGCAAACGACGCCCGCCGCTGCCATATTCCAATTCCAGCAGATAAGCTCGCACTGCAGCTGCTGTAGATCGTCCCGTAAAGATACCAGATTCTAAATGGCAAAAGTCAAATTATATATTATTGATATTATATATGGCTATAAGTCTACAAGTCAACTTGCCAGCGCAACAGTTGAATCGATTGAGCCAATATCTGAACCTTTGATGATCACCAATGCGACAGTTTTCTCCATCATTGTCTTCTGCTCCGTCACGAATGCCACGGTTTTTATGTTCAATGACTCCGCTGCCGTGTAGTCCACGTTACCCTTTAGCTCAGCCACGCACAGTTCGAGGCCGTTGTGCTATTTGGTATTGGGGAATTGGTAACAAATTGAAAGTGAAATTGCAAATCACGTGGTGTTGCCATATTAATCTTACTTTTTGTGATTCAAGCTGAAACTGTGGCGTCATACTCTTGCCCAGTATGAAGAGCGCATTGATAAGGACGCCCACCAGCATGCCGTACTCCAGGGACCAGAACAAACAGCAAATCACGGTGAACACAAAAGGCACCATGTCGCGTTCTATAGGTGGACAAGGAGGGAAATTAAGGATTTAGTTAGAAACATGGTCTAAAATAATGCTAGACGTTTATAGACTTGATTAGGTATCGTCTACGCTATGCAATGCGAATTCTGGGTATATAGATTTTGTGAATCTGTGTTTCTCTGTGCAAACTATATGCATATATACTCTCCCAATCTCTGTCTACTCACTCTTTGCACGCCAGATCTCAGCTATTGTGTCGTACTCCACCATAAACAACATGGCTGAAATGATGATGGCTGCCAGTGTGGCTTTGGGCAAGTAGGCAAAGACCTGGGTCAAAAAGGCGAGAGACAAGAGTATCAGAATACCCGTAAAGGCACCGCCCAGTGGGGTTCTGACACCGCTCGCATTGTTGATTGCCGAACGAGCAAAGGATCCCGTTATGGGTATCGATGAGAAGAAGCTGCTGAAGAGGTTGCAAAAGCCCAAGGCAATCATTTCCTGTGAAGCATCCACAATCTTGCCCTTAGCTGCAAATATAACACATATAATAATAAAATATATAACATGTTGTTGGGCTTACGCACAGAATGCTTTGGCAATTGAAACAACCTCCAATATGCAGAGTAAGGGTATTGTGCCCACGGCGCTGCCCAAGTTCGATATCATCTCGCCAAAGCCAACAGTCTGACCTTCTTCATCTACAGTTTCGAATGGCGGTGCACGAAAAGGTGGTAAACCCGGCGTTATTTGCTGGCTGATGCGAAATGGCATCTCCTCGCGCTCCCGACTCATCAGATAGCAGATTAGAATGCCAATGATGACGGCCAATACGTTGCGACAGAGCGATAGATATTTAAGCACCGATTGACAGCTGCAGGACTTGAGATCCTTGAGTTTCTGTTGACATATAAATACGACTTATTGGCATTATCACTGACCATGATCCATAAGCAATCCCAAACTTACCCTCATGAACAGCAGCAGAATGAGTGTGCAGCAGCCGAGTAGCGCGTCATTCAGTCGCGTCTCTTGTATGTGACCAAAGAAGTTAATCCACGACTTGAGAAACTCATTCGATTGGCTTTGTATGCCAAAGAGATTGTTGATCTGACCGCTGCCCACAGTCAAGGCGGCTGACAACGTAAAGCCCGCTATCACTGGCGCCGAAATGAAACGCACCAGCACGCCGAGATTCAGAAAGCCCAGCACCAAAACAATGCAGCCCGTTAGAAAGCATATTAGGACGGCATAGTCTGGATTGCCGGCAACATGTGGATTGACCATCATAGATATTATGGCTGTGGGACCTGTTCATTTGTTGAAATAACTAATTATTAAGGTAATACAGTTTTAAACCGGAATCTCCAAATGAAGTCATCATCGATAAATACCGATTTCCCAATTATCTTTAACCTTCTGTTTATATACAGCTTTTGTAAAAGACTTGTTAAATCCCACCCATATTGATTCGGACATAGTTGGACTCTTATATCGACTTGTTTAACCCTAGTCCACTTATATGGTCTTACTCACCCACTGTAACGTCCTTGCAGGTGCCGAAGATGATGTAGAGAAAGCAGCCCATAAATGACGAGTATAGACCATAGACTGGGGGCAGTCCGGCGACGGCGCCATAGGCAATAGCCTGAGTCACAGCCGTTAGGCCGACGGTCATACCCGCTACGAAATCGACAATGAGGAATTTCAGGGTATATTCGGGCAGCCAAGTCAAAATAGGTAGTTTGCGCTTGACCGTATTTATGCTGCAACAGGCTTTCGACTTTTCGCGCATAGCTCCGCATACGTTGGGCAGGTGCTCGTGATAGAGCTCATCTGGATAATAGGGCACGTGACAAGAGATAGAGAGAGAGAGAGGGCGTTGAGGGAGTAGTACTTGAATTTTGATTAAAAGCCGCAAATGATTTGGCCACGCTCGCTCGCCTTCTTATCTAGTTGACAATGCTTTAATAATATTTATTGAATTTCACTCTAATCGAAGTGAAGTGGGCCACAACATGTTAGCTCTACCGTCTACTTGTCTGACACAAATTAAAGATCCTCTGTGCTAGATTGAGATTTGCCGTATATCAGTATCAATTCCCATGAAATATTGGTAAATTTCCATTGACAGATTATTTATGTTTTTAGGGGTTTAATCGATTTAGATAATGTTGTGGGCGCTATCAATACTTGAGGAAGCTAGTAATATATTTTCTTTAACGTTACAATCGGAACAAGGGATTAATGTTGAATGACATTAATGTATCTACTGTGAAATGCTTATGTGCTCTTTCAATTACAATTAACACGATTATAATTGAAATAATTCTTTCGGGTAGAGAACATCCATTTAAATGGGACTTCGCCTGATATATAGAACTGTAGCTATTGCTGAAGAACTTAAGACTTAAAATTTATTAGGCAAGTATTTATTAATTGAAAGTAATTGATAAATCAATACTAAATAAATGTCAAATCCAGCATATATCGCACACTTTCATAGCTTCAAGCATACACAAAAAAATTTTCCCTGAATATACACCCAAAATTTTCTGTATGTTCTTGAACCATTTTTGTTGTCTTTTATCATTCCACTTTTATATCTGAAATCCTTTCACTGAAACTTTCTTGAAAATCGATAATGGGATCGAAAAATAGATTAAAAATCAATATCAGAACCTTATGGATAATATATGGATCCACCTTCGGCATAAGCAGATGGATATTAATTGTCTTTATTTATTTTGTAACTAGTTCTTAGATGAAGTGATATTTTAACCATTGTTGAAGGCTTTCTCTAGTGATTTCACACATCATAGTTATATTTAGGGAACTTCTTATAATGATATTATGGAGATTCATTTCGTCCACACTATCATTTACGTACATCTATAATTATATTTGTATTTCTTTCTCGTAATATTTGCATTATGAATTAGTATTCTCTCCCGTTTTTTAGAAAGCTGTTGGCTAATTTGAAGTTGATTTTAATTGAATTTCTATTTTGCACTCTAACAATTATAGCTCACTTATCAAGTATTGGAACGTACCGTCATAGTCACACATAGTTTGCACCGTTATATTTTGCACTTTACGCGTTTCTCTCCTCGGGTACTTCACACCGAGTGGATTTTTTATTAGAAACTGCTCGACAAGTTGTTAAGAAGAAAGCACGTGCTTTTCGATTTGTGGGTTCTCAAGTGGAAGATTGTGGAGCAATTGCTTTGCGATGTTGTCTCTGCCAATGCAGAGCGTCGAATGCTCGACAAGGTATCTTTGCTCCCGTATATAGGGGTATTGGGCTATGCCTACGATTTGTATCTCTCTGTTTTGTTTTTTAAGTTCTGGTTATCTCAGTTTTTCAATATTGCTGCAAGCGATTGAAATCAGTTAACGCTAGCTATACATAATGTATATGACAGCAGGCGTTGATATTTCTCACGCTGATGGGCAGTGGGAGGGGAGGTGGAGCGTGACTTTGATTGACAGGTCAGAAGTCTTATCGATCCTGGTAGCGAAGTTCAAATACCCTGGCAGGCAGACTATGCAGCCTTGCGATATACATGAATTATCTCATTAACAAAACATACATAAATACTTTAATTGGATTATAGACGTGGAGCTTTGGGGGATGTAACAGTTGTTAAGCGACATTTCCCTACAGGCATAGGCATTTTGCATTGTTGTAATTATAAAGTAGTTAACGATTTGCGTATTTGACATTCTTACTCCACTCTTACTCTTACTCCAAACTAATATGCTCCGCTCTCTCTGTTTTGAAAGAGTATATTAAATGACTTGTCTAATGCAGCAGAAGCCTATCTATAAACCGCATATCTCAAAACTTGGCTAGAATTAACTCAAGTTAACTGGAATTCCCCAACTATCTCAGCATTCGCTTATCTGTATATTACTAATTTTTTCCGTCTTTCCCTCTGTCTCAACAGGTGACCACAATGAAGGATTCTGTACAGATTCCCATTGCCGTGTTGAAGGCTGGTGAGACACGAGCCGTCAATCCCGACGTTGAGTTCTACGAATCGAAGGTGACGTTTAAGCTAATTAAGGGCAGTGGACCCGTCTATATACACGGCCAGAATATCAAGGACGATGTTGAGGTTGTGGATATGGAAGAGGAGGACGATGAGGACGATGGCGAGGACGATGAGATTGAGCATCCAAAGAAGCGCGCCAAAATCGAGCCCAATGCCGATGGCAAAAACGCCAAGAACCCGAAGAAGAAGTAAATCGCAATCAATGAAGATGTGGAAGAAAGATGTCTCTAAGCTAAATCTGTAGATTTTAAAAGTGTTTTAGGCCCTATAAACAATATACATTTACAATACATAACATAACATAAAACCATACGATACGATATGTAAAACTTGCAACATATATATTACAACCTACTATTTAGTTCCTTTCTCTGAGATTCTTAAAATCAGCAACAACATTCAATTCACGCACTAAAGTACTATAACTACTGATGATGTATACAGACTACTAACACCTATCCAATAAGCCAAGTTGTGAAAACAGCAAATAGAGAACTCCAGCGACTAGTGGGCGCGCCTTGAAGCACATATATTTGTATATAAGTACTTTACAAAACGGTTATAACTTCAGTCCCAGATGCGCCTTAAACGCTGTCCTCGATTTTTATACATCAACAAAGGAAATAAACAGAAACTTATAAAAAACTAAACTACGGAATGTTTTAATTAAATAGTTTGGCGCCATCTAGCGCTCACTTTACGCAGCTGTCATGCTGCAACAATTCTGATGTTGAATAGAAAAACGAAGGTTGAAATGGGTGTTCAACCAAGAGATACCCTATTTCCTCAGTTTAGATACAGTATGCCAGATATGATATATGGCAGCTATGCCAAATTGAAGTTGAAACGCAGTTTATAAGGAGTATCCGACTACGAGATACCCTCCCTATGATGAATGGAAGAGCGCACTTTATGCAATAGTTAGAAATTAGGTTAAACGTAATACATCATGCTTTACATAGTATTTTTATACTCATTCACGAAAGTGAATCAGTATATTGGTTTTGTGCAATGTCCGTCTTGCTGTCCGTCCGTCTGTCCGTCTGTCCGTCCGTCCGTCTGTCCGTCTGTCCGTCTGTCCGTATGAACGCAATCTATTTCGGCGCTATCGAAGCTAGAGACTTGAAATTTGGAGCACATACTCGTGTATATCTCCGATTTATAAAGTGTTAAAATTTTCCCGATCCGCCCACTAGGGGCGTGGCAAATCGGAAAATGCATTTTCCGATATACCAGAAATCATGTTAGTTAAAGAGCTAGAAAACTGAAATTTGGTATGTAGGTCCGCGCCGACCATCCAAGATCACAAGCTATGGCGGATATATCTCCGCCCATTAGGGGCGTGGCAAATCGGATAAAACTGTATCTCCTAAAGTTATAAACCTAGAATGCTGAAATTTTGCACGTAAGCTGATGTTTTGATTCTATTAAGATGGGTAAAAAATTATATATCTACGCCCACTAGGGGCGTGGCAAATCGGACCTGAAGATATTGTGATTTTTCGAATTCTGGTATATTTTAGGCACTATTGATGCTAGAGATCTGAAATTTGGTATATATACGCGGGTTGATCGCCCAAGTCCAACGAGCTATGGTAGATATATGTCCGCCCATAGGGGGCGTGGCAAACCGCAAAAATTTATATCTCCTAAAGCATAATAGCTAGAAGCTTCAAATTTGGATAGTTGAGTTACTGGTAGCCTCCTCTATCGATTCTCCAAAAAATAATTTTTACGTCTCTTTAGGGGCGTGGCATATCGAAAAATACCCTGTAATTTTCACTTTTTTGAGAGTAAGCATTCAAACTTTGCAGTTAGGGTACTGTTATCTCGTTCTAGAAACTAACCAAAAATTAGGTGTCTACGCTCAGTAGGGGCGTGGCAAATTGGAAAAGCCTCTATATTATACAGTATTAGAGTGAAACTTAACTATAGTTGATGGGATGTGAATGAGTATTCCGCAGTCGGTAACGCCCGACTGCAACGTTCTTACTTGTTTATATATGTATTTCTCATTTAGGAAGTCAACAAAAGATATTCTATGTGAGCCCAATTTTTACTGTAAATATCATTTGAAAATATCGATACTACAAGAAAACCAATGTTGTGCAATAATTTATATTTCTGAGTAAACTGCATTCACACATTCATACCCGCATCTGAATTCTGATCTAGAATACAAATATATATGTAGATGCTTCAGGAGATTCCGACCAGGTCAAATGAAAATATCCGCTTACAATTTACGAAGTTACATTTCCTTTAATGATTTTCACTTAGTTGATTTTCTTAGCCATACAGACGAAAAGTTCCGGATGTAGAAAATTGAATGCCTATGAAAAATGTTCTTAGCCATTCTAATTTCATATTCAAAATATCTTCAGCTAGGATTAAACGTTGCAGTTGCAGTTGCAATCGCTGTTCCCGTCGCGGCTTCCATTAATTGCAGTGTTTGGGGCTGCGAGGCTTAGGCGGGACTGGGCATCACCTTGATCCGCTCGAAGGCTGCCTTCTCCAGCGCCTCGCGGTGCTTGGGGTCGGCGACCTGAATCAGTTCGTACATGCGCTGGCGCACATTCTTGCCAAAGAGGGAGGCAACGCCGTGCTCGGTGACCAAGTAGTGGACGTGAGCACGAGAGGTAACAACACCAGCTCCTGAGGGATTGCGAATGGGAGAAAAGGGGGGCATTAGTAAGAGGATCTGGGGCCGTTGCGGACTTTACTTGACTTTACCTGGCTTAAGCATAGGCACAATCTTGCTCTCTCCTTTGTTGGTGGTCGATGGCATGGCTATGATTGGCACGCCCAAGCCATCGAGGGCTTCTGCTGCACCGCGAATGAAGTCCACTTGACCGCCGAATCCTGAATAGAAACGTGTGCCAATCGAATCCGAGCACACCTGACCAGTCAAGTCCACCTCGATGCAGCTGTTGATGGCCGTCATGCGGGGCTGCTGCTTGACAATGCTCGTGTTGTTCACATAGTCAATGGCCAACATCTCTGCAAAGAATTACAGCGGATTAGGGAGTCTATATAGCCAATAGGAGTTTAGGTCTCTACCGATGAATGGATTATTGTTGACAAAGTCGTAAAGGGCCTGATTGCCGATCAGGAAGGAGCCAACGATGCGACCCTTGTGCATAGTCTTTCTGCTGTTGGTCACGCAGCCTTTCCTGACCAGTTCGACGACGCCGTTGGCGAACATCTCGGAGTGGATGCCCAGATCCTTGTGATTGTGCAGTGAGTTCAGCACAGCGTCCGGAATGTTGCCAATGCCCATCTGGAGTGTGGCGCCATCCTTCACCAGGTTCTCGGCAATCAATTTGCCAATCTTCTTCTCCACCTCCGACAGCTCGCCGGTGCCGTGCTGAGGTAGTTTGTCGTCCACCTGAATGGCGAAATCGAAGTGCGACTTGTGGATGATGGAGTCGCCAAAGGTGCGAGGCATATTGGGATTGATTTGAGCTGCAAGCAGAGGGCAGAGGTACAGGTAAATATATATATCTATATATGCATATGTATATGGTAGGTATGAATTCCTTACCAACAATCATCTTGGAATGCAGCAGCGCAGTGCGAACGCAGTCGACGCTGGTGCCCAGCGAGCAGAAGCCGTGGTTGTCTGGCGGCGACACGTGGATGAATGCCACATCGGGCTTCACCAGTTTCTTGGAGAAGAGCAAAGGAATCTCATGCAGAAAGATATGCATATTGTCGCCACGCCCCTCGGCAACGGCCTTGCGAACATTGCCGCCCATGAAGAAGGAGTTCGAACGGAAGATGCCCTCGTACTCGGGCTTGCAGTACTCGGCCGGTCCCTCCGTATGCATGTGGCATACCGTCACGTTCTCCAGTTTGTTGCACTTGCCGTGCTGTGACATTGCGTTGAGCAACGCCACGGGCGTGGCAGCAGCACCCTGCGCGAAGACTGTGTCGCCTGTAAAGCAAATGGAATTGATTAGAATACAAAAACTTATTTGTGATTGAGATTGATTGAATGCATTTGAAAGTTTCGAAAGTCTTAAGTCATAATAGTAAACTATATCCCCTCTAATGCAATTTATCTGATTGATTGATTGACAAGCTAATTGATCAATAGCCTGATTAATATTAATATTAGAAAATGGCACAGACAGTGAATACCTCACAAAAGAACTTTAACATATATGACTAAGTGCTTGCGTTGATTCTTGGCTTGATTGATTGAGTTATTTTAAATGTTTAGTCTGAAACAAATTTATTTTGCAAAATGTTTTTTAATTTAGACTGATTGTCGCTCTAATTGAACAGTTGATTACTGTGTTAGTAGCTACATTTATCTTTAATGACTCTTCACTTAATGACTTCATTCATTAAACGTTAAACAAATTTAAATGAAGAGAATCAATTGACTCAATTATGAACTTCAATTCAAGTCTAAGCTAGATTTGTATTTCGCTGATTGATGAATTTGCAATTTGATAATTGACATCCTTTAATGGCTATATTTATTTATGATTACATAGACACATTCTATAAATGTGGAGTTGTAAAGGGACTTATGAATATAGCACTTCTTCAATCAATCAAATGGCCTAGGAAGCACCACTTTTATTTTTAGTCATGTTTAGAGAGTGCGCACTGTACTTGATACGATACGACTAGTTGGCCTTGCTAATCGTCCAAACGATCAACGAACTTACAGTATACGCAGAGATACACACAAACACAAATACGCATACACTTGTATATGTATGTGAAGTTGTAAGCATGCCAATTTTCTATTTATATGGCGCCCTACGGATGCAAAATTCTGTCAAAACGTTTCGCTTCCTTATTTTTGATATCTTAGGTCAACAAGAAAAAAAGAAAGTGTATACATACATATATGTCTATGTGTGCATTCTGCATGTGTGTATTCACCTATTCAGATATGTGTATGTACATTTATATAAACTACAAGTGCTTGATAAGAATAACAAACACCATTAATATTTAATAAGCTTTTAAAGGTTTTTTCTCTCTCTCTCTCTCTCATTATTCAAGCTTATCGAATAACCGCCGCACGCATGTCATGCAATCGCCTACATAACAGCTGCGTACCTGCCTCAAAATGTTATCGAACCGAACGATGCCGCGTAACGCCAAAAAATAAAAAAGAATTTAAAATGACAACAACAAGAAAAACTTTTCCAAACGATATGACGTAGTTGATTTAGCTTTGCTCGTGCTGTGCAAATTGATCTAAATTTAGAGCGCCAGTGCTAACCGATGTTAGATCGCAAATGGAAGAAGCAGAAAAAACAGTTGAATAATAATAAACAATATTAGTTTAAAACGTAAATAAACTGTACATTTTTGCAGAAGGCGTGGCAGCTTGAATAACTAGTTTCATTAGGATTGATAATATTCTTCTTTCTTCTGTTAGCTCTTGCGCAACTTGTCGATTGGAATTAATTGAATCAAAGCTAAATTAGTATGAACAATTTGGCAAATATTTGGTATGGGGAGCTGTATGTTATCAGTGCTATAGCCCCGCCCACATGGAAGCAGCCAATAAAATGCTAATGCGAGTGCGAATGCCGCAAAACAGCAACTTATGATGTTGTTGCATAATGTCCAACATGCATGTATTCATTATAGCGGTTTCAGTTTATATATTTATTAAGATTGCGCTTATCAGCACAGCTGTTAACTGCCAGCCAAGACGCGAGCGACTGTGTTATGTATATGTTTCAATCTATTTACGTGTGTCCGTGTGAGTGTTTCTTTTGTGTGTGTGTGTGTGTGTGTGTGTGTGTGTGTGCGTCTTCAAGTTGAGCTTCTCTCGCAGGGAGCTGAACAGCTGGACAGAGTACAAAGTACACGCCACTATTCAATCGTGCTCAACACTGTTTTCATATAACAAAGCAAGAACAACAACTGCAGCTCCTATCGGCTGATCTACAGTGGAATTATGCATACATTATGTATAGATTAGAATAGTGGATTTTGCATACGTGGGGGTTGGTCATAAATTACTGATATGGACATCGTCTAATCGTAGGACTAATCACGGGCAATTGATTTCTATATGGCCGTTGGTACTGAGCACCCTGTAATTGTCCACTTAATATGTTTA
Organism: Drosophila arizonae; assembly: GCF_054131065.1. Classification (NCBI taxonomy): domain Eukaryota; kingdom Metazoa; phylum Arthropoda; class Insecta; order Diptera; family Drosophilidae; genus Drosophila; species Drosophila arizonae. Next base: position 746,533 of record NC_142922.1, on the reverse strand, counting down.
TGTACTTAGGCACGCACACACTCACACAGACAAATATGTAAATAGTTTAGATTTACAAGCGCCACACAAACAAAACACATTGACACACACACACACATACATGCACATACATATTTATAACAAAATTTGCATGAGATAGTGACAACCTCCACGGCCCTTTGGCTGCTCGCATTTTCATTCTGTTTTTCTAAGCAGTCGAACCAGGGCGAACTAGTGTGTCGGTGGGGGGAGGGAGACAGCAATCACGGTAGTTGCTGGCGCGTTACATAACACTGTCGATTTTATCACTTCGCTATGTTTTGGCACTGAGTATGGGCTGAAATTGGGCATTGTGGGCGGCAGCAGCCACTATCGCCAGCCGACTTACCAGACTTGATGCAGGCCACAGCCTCCTCGGGCGACACAATTGGCGGCTCGCGTGGCAGCGGATGCGACAGCTCATTCACATAGGTGAAGTAGTTGTTGTGCGAGCCTGCGGCGGCGTTCGCAGTGGGCATGGACAGCAGTTTTTTCATTTGACGCACATTTCGGATCAGTTGCTTGCTCATGATTGCACGATTAATTAATTACAAACACACTGGCACAATAGAGAATGCAGGCCTTTCCTTAAGGTAGTGGTTGGAAATCTGGTTTACACTGCTCGCCCAGAACAATTCTTATTGTGTCTTGCCGCTCCAGCGGTGCGATTACAACTAGCCAAAAGCGCGAGCTTTACCACACCGCAAAAGCTCTACGACAGTGGACTATTCAAGTCGTCTTCTGCATCGAGTTGCAATTTTCAATTGGGATTCCAAAATAATATCTGCATTTCTGACTATGTTACACGACAACAAATAAATAAAAATAAAATTAAAACATTTTTAAAATTATTTTTATTAAATTTGTCTTTTAATTTTGCAAACGAAATGACTTGTAAGTCAATACGTGACGTTGTTCAACACTGTAATGTGAATGACATATGTTTGGGTGCGCGCTAAAATTCAAAACCTCTGGAGTTTTCTAATGCTCTCAAATTTCTAGCATTTTTATAGTGAGTATCGTGATCATTATGATAAGAAATTAAGCCATTAACAAATCTTTATTAGGGAATAATATGCGCGATTCTTTTTAATAATTTCATTTTATTTTTTAATTGAAAAATTTTATTTCTCTTGTATTATGAATGTTTTATTTCTATTATAACATAAATATTTTAAGCAAATGAAAAGAATGTACATATTGTAAAATAATGTACTTGCATTTAATTAGCGTTTGGTTTATTATATTATAAATTCTAGAGATAAAAGCGCCTTTTTGACTAACAATAAAATTAACAAATTATGCACAAAAATTTAATACTTATCGATTATTATTTTATTTATGTATTAAGAGAACTTATGTAAAAAGTAAAAACTATACAACAAAGTTGGAACTATTTACATGCTTTGTATTAGTATCTAAAAAATCGGTATTTAAATTTGTATATATATCATTTATAGATTTCTGCACATTATTCAGAATATATTGTGTACGTATATGACTAGCTAATGCATTATGGTTTCTTTAATTTTGTTCATCTCAAAATTTGACTTCGGCACATTTGGGGGGTTACATATATGTGTATATATATAGAGTATACATATTTATTAGGATCTCATGCATGTTATATATATAATATATAGGAAACGCGAAATGATATTGTTTTAAGGGAGTAGACTTCTATTCAATTTTGGACGGACCCTAAATAAAAGAGAAGTAAAGAGTAATCTAGTCGGGCGAGCTCGACTAGTAAATACCTAATCTGTAAAAAAACGGCACAATTTAAAAATTCAATAGGTTTTTGTTTGAACATATACATATATCATATCAATATATATAAATATGAGTTGTGCTGCACTGAATTTTTCTGTATGTGTATAAAAATTTCGAATTGATGCGAATTGCGTTGATTGCGATTTCGAGTAGTTCTTAAAGTTCTTTGATCTTTCAACTGAGATTTCTTGTTCATATATAGTAAAAGAGTTAGCGCTACTTAAAATGATTTACTACGAAACTATAAGCTAGTAACTAAGCTAATTTTCTATGATTAGAATCTTTGTTTGTTTTTGTATATATATTTTTTTTTCTTTTCTTTTTGGTGATTTGTAGATTTATCTCGTTGGCAACGTCATGTTGAGGCAGAGATCGTGATCGCGCAAATCGCCCCAGCCGCCGTTGCCTTTGCGAAGCTTCGATTTCTTGATCAAACTGGGCACCGTCATCATCAGCGAGCGCGGGAAGAGCTGATGGGAGTTGCGTGCTATGCGCAGCACATGTTGCACCTTAGAAATCACCTGATTGGACTCGCAGTTCTTGTTCTTGTGATGCACGCCGCTGTCATGAATAATTTATAGTTTTTAGTAGTTCATTCTCTCTCTCACTCTCTCTTTATACATACCACTCGCCAATGTGAAAGACTCGAGGCCCCTTGACAATCATTGCGTGCAGCTTCCTCTGCAGGCACTGCTGGGACACATGCTGCAGCGACCAATCCCAGTTGTAGTCATCGTAGCTGCAGAAGTGCCGAGCGCAGCGTCTAATGCTCGTCCAAGTGGTACGATTGAAGGCGAAGCCCATGTTATGCTTGCTGCTGATCCAGGGCATGGACTCCACCTGGGGAGAGGGAACATGTGAAATTGAAACGGGCATTAGTGGCTGTCACGAGAATTCAACTCAACTCACAGCGAACAGTGAAGCAAGTAAGATTTTGTGGACATGCAAATGTGTATATACATACATACATAGCAAATATATAAAGCAATTGTGTACAATATACAAATATACATTTTTTGGTTTGACAGCTTAACACAATATATTTTCCTTCTAATAGGCCCAATACACAGTGCATGGGGATCAGCACAGCCAGACTTTTAATGCTTGCGATGAATGCAAGGTGCATGAGGCCATCTCTAATAACTGTTTTTCTTATTATTGAGTAATTTGCAATTTGCATATATTTTGCATAAACGATTAACGATATATTTAACGTTTACTACCTTTCGATAGTCTTGGACGATGCTGCGCCTATCGAGCTTGGCGACGCGTACGCGGGCGCGCAACTGAGTACGTGTGGGTGTATATGTTTGTATGTGTTTGTTTGTAGAATTTAACGGCATGCCACAATAGACGTAGACACACACAGGTAGATTGAGAGAGACAAAGAGAGAGCCAAGCACACACAGAATAATAACATAAAGAGAAACCACAATGACGTTAAGTATAAACAAAATTATGTAGTAACAGAAACATGCATTACGTAGGGTATTTAGCTGACTAACATGCCAATAGAAAAACCAAAACTTAAACAAATTGTGCTCTCTATTAACTAGTATAAGCAATGATGGAAGGTGCTGAATTCGCATTGAATACTAAATTAAGTAAATATATTTGTATATTAATCGTTTTTGTTATGAAAGATGGTGCTACCTTCTGATAGACGGAATACAATGACGGCAGTACATGATAATTCCAAGTTTGTGCACCATTCTTATTGCTATTATCATTGTTATTATTATTATTATTGGTGTTTGATGTGGCGGTGACAGTGTTCATGTGGCTAGTTTTTTTATTGTTCATTATTTTATTATTCTTATTCTTATTATTATTGCTATTGTTATTGTTATCAACGTCTGAGGTGTCGCCCACATAGACCTTGGCGTTCTTTAATGAAGTGCTGGATGATAGCGCTGATGAGGACGCAGTTAATTGCTGTGAATTTCTATTATTATTATTATTATTATTATTATTGTTATTGTTATTGTGGTTATTGTAATTGTTCCTATTTGATCCTAATAGACTGTTTGACGAGATCAGCGAGGAAGCATACGATTTTTTGTTAGTCTGCATCAAGTAGAGAAGAACGCAGAGAGATAAGATGATATTTAGATACGATTATGAATTGCATATGCAGGGTGTAAATGTGTGTGTGTAAGAAAGCGTTATAGACTGAAGTTAACATACATATGTACAACATACATATTTCGAGTAAAATGAGTTACATTGAGAGATGTACTTATGTATGTATACAGCTATGTACGTGTGTATGTATATATGCGAAAAATATAGTAGAAGTAGTTTAGTTATTCAAATTATTTTACTAAATAATAGATCCATAAATTATATCGCACTTTAGTCAAACTACTGCTATTATATTCATCGTCACTCTATGTGTGTGTGTGTGTGTGTATGTGTATGTGTGAAGTACAGTGAAAGCTCTACAAACGAACAGGTTTAAGTGCCTATGTTAGTCGAATAGCTAACTAACTACTAGGACATAGATATACAAAATGCTTTTAACATTTCTACTGCTGTGTTCGCTCAACCGAGCTTTCACTGTAACCAATTTAAATGTTTATCTATTGCTTGACATGATGTGTACATTATATGTTTAAACAGTTTGTATTGGGTTAATAACAATTATATTGGCATAAGCGTGGGTATTTGCTTTTGGTTTTTGTTGGCATTTCGCTCTTTTGTTAAGAAACAGAACGTAAATAAAAGAAATTGGAATGTTTCATATGGAAGCAGCTTTAGATTCTGTTGTTGTTGTTTTCGTGAAGGTGGTTGCTGAGCGACTAAGCGACTAACGACAATTTCGTAGCCAAGACAAAGAAGCACAGAGAGATGTGAGGCATTATGATGCACTGGCTCGGCTCTCACCTTGCTGTGGTACGTATAATAGTTGAATGTCTTTAGGTAGGTGCCCAGCGAAAGGATATTGCACTGCGGGCACAAGTCTTTGGTGCGCTGCTGCATCATGGCCAGCAAGTAGAGAAAGTCCTCGGCCACATAGTGATCCTCCTCCAGGAACAAAACGAGACCTAAGCCCAAAACAAAATTCAATGAGTACACCATTTAGTTGTTGTTTTGGCCATGGCTAACCGGTGTGAAAGCGAGTCACTTCCAGCTCGTTGAAGACTCGATTCGCCTTCCACCACCAGTGGTGCTTCGTCTGCGTGAACTTGGCCTCACGGTAATGGCCATAGAGATCGGGATATAGAGCATTGTTGCAGTTGCTCATCAGAGCTCTGGAAAGGCAATAGGCATTACGGATGGAATTCATTTAGAGTTTGCACTCGGCACTCACTGCTCCTTCTTGATGTTCCTGGGGCAGTCGTTGGGATCGACGCCAGGAAACTCGCGCGGATGCGTCTGTATGGAGTACGGATAGAAGATCTGCAGCACCTTGCAGAAATCGATTTGCTGCACCAGGTCGTTGATGTCGTCGTCGTAGAAGTCGTGCGAGAAGATCAGCAAAGATTTCGAGATGTCGCGCGCCTGCGCCAGGCTCACAATCAGATGGCGCAGGTAATTGATGCGCGTGTGCACCTGGAATGCAAAAGGTTGCACTGATTACTCACTGTCGATCACTCGCCATCGATCAACCACGCACCTGCACGACAATTATCACAGAATCGTTTTGCAGCGGCCCGAACGTCTCCTCATTGAGCACCAGCTGCATTTCGTTGTATCTCACTATCTGACGCTTGATCTCCGTGTTGTTCGGCGGCCGATAGACCTCAAAGCTGATGGTTGTCGCCGCTCCACTGCCCGAGCCGCCCAACGAAGACCCGCTGCTATTCAGCTGGAGACCTGTCCGAAGAATCAAGTGAAACGTGAAAAGTATATGAAATTTATATGAATGATTGAGATGTTTGTCCTAGTATGCCTAATCAATCAGTCAATCAATCACTCAGTCGACTATTCATATGTGGTTTATTATCAATCAAGTCGTAAACCAAACGAGAGTACTACAGACCCATCAATCAACCAGTCAATCAGTCTACCAGGTAGTCAGTCATCAGTAAATCAATCAATTGGCTAGTCAGTCAATGCATCAATCATTCACTTCACTTCATTTTACTGCTATCCATTTCTATTCAAGCAATCACTCAACTGTTTTACCCCTCTTCAATCAGTCAATCAATCAATCAGTTACTCACCTGCAGCCGAGATGCTATGATTGCGCGTATGTGGAGTCAGATACTTGTGGAGCGTGGCAGGAACCATTGACATTATGGCATCCACGGAGTCATTGGTAATCGATTCGCTGAGCATCGCATCGCGGCTGTCCACTGTGCCGCGAGAGAAATCAATTGTGAGTCAGTTGCAAATGCAATTACTAACGCTACTCACGGTAGTTAAAATTGTGGTACTGCAGCAGACCGAAGATGCAGAGGGCCAAGATGAAGATGCTGCGCATGTAGAAATTGTTGCGTTTGCGCCCCATCGCCCCCGTATTGGGCAGGGGTATCAGTACACGACCTACAACCAGACCGAAAGAGACCGAGAGAGTTAATAAATATATCGAAGGTACAAAGAGAGTGATCGCTCGGCTCATAGGGAATTACCTCTCATTTTTGACATATTCCTTACTCAGCGCCTGAATGGCTAGCAAATGCCTACTGGGCTGGCCCTTTTATAGCGCCATCTGGAAAACAGACATAGATTGAGAGGTTAACATTAATACGCATGTATGCGAGAGTTTCGTGTACAGTGAAGCGTCGCTTGAGTGGAAAGCTAAGAAAGAAGCCCAAATCAAATTTGAAGCACAATTGTAATATTTTTGATTATTCTTTACGGCGCATATGTCTAAATAAATATGTAAACTGTTGTATAATATGGTATAGTAAAATATATTATATTATATTTGTATAGTATGCAGTATCCAGTATCTCTTCTACAGATTAACTTAATGCATTGCAACGTTGTTTAAGCTCTGCTGAAATAATCTTAAGTTTCGATTTTCGTCACTTAATTTTCACTTGAAAGAAAATTATAGTATAGATTTGTTTTTGCTAAAGGTACAAGACAGATTGAAGGGAGATTAGTTTTGCTTAATATTTACCTTTCTTAACTTCTTTTAAATTAAACAACTTTTGGAACTGTTACTAGATTTTAGAAGTACGAGAGTTCTGATCGGGATCTGCTAAAACATTTCATTTTCCCTCTGCAAATTTCACACATTTCATGGGAAAGCAAATTTATGCTTCACTTTTGAGAAATATAGAGTTTACGTCCTACAAAATTAGCGGCTTTAAATTTTTAGCTTGTTATGGGCAATTAATATGGATTACAACAAGAACTGAAATTTTAAATTTTGAAACCAAATAGAACCCGGAATATTTATAAAAGAAACTCATGACGAACTCAAGTCAGTTGAGTTTGAAAGAAGCTCTCATTAGACTATTTGGCGTCAGACTGTTATAAATATGGAAATTTGGCATAATGAAAGCCATGTGTCTATCCAACTAGAAACTTGATTTACATAAGTTTTAGTCAAACGTAAAGCTTCAATGGACTTTTGGAAAGAATGTGCCAAGACTATTGTGATGGTATAAACTACGAATTATAGCAGGCAATAGATATGTACATATAGTACTGCAGAAATCTCTACTACGCAACGCTTTTATATAAAAGTTCAGGAATGCATATTACGACCTTTAGCTGCATTCTGTGCGTCGACTCAATAATTAAAATAAAAAACTGCAGTCGTAAAATACGAATATGCACACAAAGCCTAGTCGGGGGCTATATAGGCAGTTAGTAGAAACAGAAAGAGTAAGAGAGAGAGAGAGAGGGAGACGGAGAGTGAGAGGCACTTGTTCAATCCTCGACCAACTTGAGCTGACGATATGTTCGTGTTGATGAGAAAAGAGAGAGAGAAAGAGAAAGAGAAGATCGACGTCGCAGTGGCCTCCTAGCGATACGTGGTCGCTGCCCAAGTTGTCATTAGGCATCTAGATTTAGCCGACCCACCCGAATCACCCGAACCACCCGAACCACTGGCTGGCTTGTAATGTGGGCGATCGTGCGGCCTCGCGTCAATTGCCATAAAAATAGAAGCAAATTTTTGGCGACTGTCTCGCGTGACAAAAAGAAACGTATATATATGTATAAATAATATATATATATATTAAGATCTCTTAGCGATGTCAAACAGATGCGAAAGGGACTGTTGATGCAGACAATTTCAAGATGTATTCTAGAAATTTTATAAAGTGGGAAATGAAACTGATTTCGATTTATAGATGTCATTGATAGATGTAATATAATTTACATATATATAGGCTTAGCATTATCTATAAGAATCTGAAGATGAAGCGAAATTCTTCAAGAAATTTTCTTCTAATAGCTTGAAAGATTTATTTTATATCGAGCATTGAAAAATAATGAAGAGATTACCTGGAATGAACTATGTAATAGCCTCTTGGTCAACTATCGAAGAAAATCAAAACCAAAATGAACCAAGCTCTAAGCCTATAGGAGCTTCAGTTTCTTTTCCAATCAGAAACGCTCTCAATAGGCGTGCATATATACAATTTGAGATGGAGCGATAGAGCATAAAGAACTGCATTAAGTTTGCTACTTTTCAGGGCTTTAATTTGATATCTGTAGCAAATGCAGTTCTGTATCGATTAGTGACGCTTGCTATATAGTGTTGTTTAATTTTTATATAGACCACACACATCTTATGAATGGGAAGAATGAATGGGAAAGAGGACGATATATCCACTATAATTAGGAGTGGGGCTCATTACTAGTCAGTTATACAATCTAGAAGTATAGCTTTATACTTAATATAATCTCTATTCTGAATGATATATAGCTGATGATCTCGCTGCATTGTTTTTCGGCTATATACCTAGAGAGTTGCTATATCTGCTTAGTTCGTAATACCCTTATCCAAATTTCTCGCCTCCAAATGTCGCACCCCATTGGCCATATCTGTAGCCCTCCATCTGTAGCTCTATTTAGAGAACATTAAGTCCAGCTCATTAAATGTCATTTGCCAAACAATAAAAACCGTAATTGATTGTAGCTCGTTCTCTTAACGCCCCCTTTGGACACGCCCCCCAAATGCCATGGCAACATTTCTACTTTTTGTTTTTATTCTTCCCGTCACAGTGACGAGCATTAAATTTATTTTTGGTTAATGAAATCAATCGAATTTCCATAAATAGTAAAAAAAAGAAAAACAACAATAAGGCAAAACAATTTTGTATTTATATTTTTTTTTGTTCTACCGAGGGGCGTTGCTTGATGACGCTTGAACTGGAGCTCAGGCTAAAGTGGAAATAGGTCTTACGTTTGACTTTGTGTGTGAACTTTGGATATCGATTGAGACAGTTAGGGGAGTGCCATAGATATACCCTGTAATCTACGTAAGTATCTACTTTAGATATATTTTAGGGATTGAAACATTGATTGATATCAGTTAAGTATCAGACTTCCTGATACCCTGTATTTCACAATAGAAATATTTATATGTATGAGAATTTGACTTCCAACTCGAAACAAAATATCAATTGAACATGCGATTGATATATACCCTACATTTTGGTTTTTTTCTTTAGTGAATAGAGATAAACATACTTAATCTATACTAACAAGGGTATCGTACTACCATATACCTTGCATATATATCTAGTTTTCACAAATAATATTTATGTATATATATATTTGATGGTAATTTAATCTTTAGACATCGATTGAGGTTTGAGAAAACGTATAGCGAAAACTTTACACCTGGTCATTACTCTGTATTTTAATAAGCAACTCACATTTGCCTTTAAGTATGTAACTTTAAGATACCCCTCAAATTGGCAATCTACTGACGACTAATAACAATAATAAATTTATAGCCTACAAAAAGGGGCTGTAGGGCAAAACAAAATGTTCTTATTAGTCCAAATCATAATTCTACGACTAAACTAGCATACATTGTACATACGACTACAGGGTATTTAAGTGCAATTGTACTCAACACAAACGGACACTGCGGTCAAAAGCGAGACAGAGACAAACAGACAAAGGGAGAGGACGGGCGGTGGGGTAGTTGGCAGCTGGGGAAACTGTAGCAGCTTTTCATATACAGGTGAAACAGGTATGCTTGTACTGTATTTATTTACTGTTTGACTGTTACGAAATCTAAGCGACAGTCATAGCACCGAAAAGGCATGCAGTTGTTGTTGTTGTTGCTTTGACTTGAATAGACGTGTGCTAATTGATTGAGAATATTTGTTTGTTATTTTGGAATTTCATCTTACCTTTGGCTGAATTGGCAAGTGCGCAATGTTTTCGTTTGTGGCTTCGCCTTGGCTGTTGGCGGCATCGTTGAACGTTGATCGATTTTTCAGTTGGCTTTCCAAGTCCAAGTCCAAGTCAATTCGCAGCGTAACGGCTGCTGCATTTGAATTGTTGCTGTCGTTTCGTTGTTGCTGTTGCAAATCGGGACATTTTTGCAAAAGTCGCTCAATTGATTAATTACTTAAATAGGTTTTATTGCTCTTGTTGATGCGCGCCTTACGGCTGAGATTCGTGCAATTTTTACGCACACACACACTACATCTACAGATGTTGACACACACACTCACACTTATGCTGACCCGCACCAGCACATCTTTGAAATCTACACGGATGAAGCTACATTTTATTAGCTGTTACGCATTGGATTAGAGCACATTCGTTTTATGTAAATTATGTATTCACTTTTGCTTTCTTTTTTTTTTTTTTTTGCATGCAGCAACAAAACTCACTTTTGCTTATCCGTCCGCCGCACGCAAATGTATCTTTCGTTGCGCTCTCACGACGACTAAAAATCAAAGCGAAACAAACAGCTGTGCTGTGTGTGCGCTCCTCAACACTTAGCAACGCTAATAGGGTGACCATCTCACCTGAATGTAAACGATGATTATGTGTATATGGTTATTAATAAAAATATTAAATATATTAAGGACATTTTGAATATAAATGTGTATTAAAAATCATAGTATATATGTAGGAAATAAATATTAATTTTCTTCGAACTGGTGCAGAGTGCGCTCAATTCGTAGAGCTTTGTCGGTTCAAACATTATTTAGATGCTTTGAAATTATTTTCAAATTGATTCAAGCTTATTAATTTAATTTGTAATTAATCTTAATCAGATGTGGACATTGAAGAGTGTGAACATTTTCAAACAGTGGCCGTATAAACTAATCGCATTCAAATAATGTGCAACCCTGTGGCCATATATCGCAATATCGATACGATAAGCCGATAGACACATTAGTTCACTTGGAGTTGGAATTGCAGCCTTGGTGTCGTCGTCGCTTTGCACCAAACCAACATTTTTGTTACACATATTCCAAAAATAATACGAACGCGCGTGAATCATACGCGACGTCTCGGCTGACAAAAAATCGAGTGTACATAGCATAAAATATAAAAAATATTCAGTTATTGAATATATATATATAATTCTATTACCCGAATACGCATAAGCAAATAAAAAATACAATAAATATATATACGTGTATATATATTTAGTAAAGTTGTCGTCGTTGCAGTAATTCCCATCTGTCTGCCCGCCCTGCCTACGCTGCCTTTCTGCTCCGTCTGTTTGATTGTGCTACTAAATTTGTATTTAATAGTTGTGTGAGTGTATTTAACTAAAATGTTTAGTTTTCTGAAGCGCGAGACCAAGAACCAGGAGGTGGTCGAAAATGTTATCGGCGAACTGAAAAAAATATATCGCAGCAAACTGTTGCCGCTGGAAGAGCACTACCAGTTCCATGATTTCCATTCACCGAAACTGGAAGATCCTGATTTCGATGCTAAGCCAATGATATTACTGGTCGGCCAATATTCAACGGGCAAGACAACCTTCATTCGGTATTTATTAGAGCGCGATTTCCCCGGCATACGTATCGGACCGGAGCCGACAACGGATCGGTTCATAGCCGTTATGTATGATGATAAGGAGGGCGTTATACCCGGCAATGCGCTCGTTGTCGATCCTAAGAAACAGTTCCGCCCGCTATCCAAGTATGGCAATGCATTTCTAAATCGTTTTCAGTGCTCCAGCGTCGCATCGCCCGTCCTGAATGCCATCTCGATCGTGGACACGCCCGGCATTTTGTCCGGCGAGAAGCAGCGCATCGATCGTGGCTACGATTTCACCGGCGTTCTGGAATGGTTCGCAGAGCGTGTCGATCGCATCATACTGCTCTTCGATGCACATAAATTGGATATATCCGACGAGTTCCGACGGTCGATCGAGGCGCTCAAGGGGCACGACGATAAGATACGTATTATATTGAACAAAGCGGATATGATAGACCATCAGCAGCTGATGCGGGTCTACGGAGCACTGATGTGGTCGCTGGGCAAAGTACTGCAGACGCCGGAGGTGGCGCGCGTCTATATAGGCAGCTTTTGGGATCAGCCGCTGCGCTTTGATGCGAATCGTCGGCTGTTTGAGGATGAGGAGCAGGATCTGTTCCGCGATCTGCAATCGCTGCCCCGCAATGCGGCGCTACGCAAGCTCAACGATCTGATCAAGCGCGCGAGGTTGGCCAAGGTGCATGCATTCATCATAGCAGAGCTGCGTAAGGATATGCCCTCAGTGTTTGGCAAAGATAGCAAAAAGAAGGATTTGATTAAGAATCTTGGTCAGGTGTACGACAGAATACAGCGTGAGCACTCCATATCGCCGGGCGATTTCCCAGACATCAAGAAGATGCAAGAGGTGCTGCAACACCAGGATTTCACCAAATTCCATTCGCTGAAACCGCATCTGCTGGACATTGTTGACAACATGTTGGCCAAGGATATAGCGCGCCTCATGGAGATGATACCGCAGGAGGAAATGACACTTGTGCAGGACCCAGTTGTCAAGGGTGAGTCCCATTCGAGTACTATAATTGATATGATATACATATACATATATTTAATTGTCTACAATTGTCTCTTGTTTCGGTTCGTCCAGCAATTGAAGGTATTTAATCAGCCTAACCTTTAGTCACACTTGCCGCCTGCATACAGAAACGATACTTGAGTATCGAATCACGACCTGCATTGCACATTCACTTAATTTTTATATTCGTTTATATTTTTAGTTCGTGACTAATTTGTATGCGATAAGTCGCCTGATTCACTTGCTCCCAATAAGAGGAGAGATCGTTTATCGATATATGCAAAAAGGCATGCCAAATTTAGTATTTTCAGTTTCACTGTGCAAGGTCGTTTACTCCTTACTCCTTACTTACAAATTTACAGATTTCAATTTATTTTTTCCTTTTATCTCTCTCTATCAATTGTTTTATTTTGCCTTAATAATGAGGTGCGCACGCGCAAATGCTGCAAAAAAAAAAAAAAAAAAAAAAATCATAGCAAATCAAGTTGACCTAGTTAGCAAATAGTCATACCAAATTGTGTAAAACAAGTTTCGTTGGCTCTACCACACACACACGCACGTAGGCATATACGTACATGTGTAAATGTGTATCTAATGGCTGTAGCAATTACAATTTAACTGTGTAGCAGCGCATGCAGGCTAAATGAAAGCTTCAGGAACTGTACTTGGGCATATCCACTCTTTCATAGTCTAAAGTCAAATATGTATACATATATCAATCTGTATATATTGACGAATTGGCTGATTGATGATCGACGCACAGCTTTCAGTGAATGAGCGGGAAAGTGAGGTGTTCAAAAGAATATTGACAATTTTCTTATCGACTTGTTCTCTATAAGAAATATATATTGAAATTCAATAAATATATAGATTGTACGATTCTATATAGAATATGGAAATCCAATAAGATACGTAAGCAGCTTCCCCATTTCGCACTTATGTAATGTGCCTAGCATAGAGTCAGGTACATCTCTATATTAATATATGCATATACAGTTATACATATATGTATAGTATTTGCTACGTAAACAGTGCGATAAGAGCGACTTTTGCTGATAAGCAACTGAAACTTTATGCCAGACGCACTTTTTTGGCGAAAATTCCGAAATATAGTTCAAGTAAATATTAGAGAGCGAGAGGGATAGAGATAGTTAATGTTGTGCTACTATTCCCCGCGGTCTAAGTGAACTTGTTCGTCTCCCCTTATATCCAGCTCAACTATATGGCATTTGTGTTCTGATAAGCTTTTAGTTTGTACTTGGAAACGGGGCGTACAAGTAATGTTGCCTTTTCGGGGCGTGGTCACGAGTGCTAGCTCAAGTTATGTATATTATCAGACTTGCTCGCTTGTCGTCATGTCCGAGTGATAACAAAGTATCGAACCGCATTGTTTGCCATGATGTAAGCACTGGAAACAAAATGTGAAAAAAATGAGAAAAATACGTCAACGCATGACTCATGGGATAATGAAAAATAGGGGCATTGAGAGTCGAGTGGAGCGCGACTTCCAAGTGCTACAGCTCACACACACACACACTCACACCCAGATAAAATGGTATATATATATATATTTATTTTGTACAGTCCAGCGCATAGCTAAGAGTTGGACATAGACGCATCCAGATTCGGTGGTCAACCAACCATGACAATGGCCAACAGACTAAATAGATTCGAGTGAAAATTGAACTGTAATTGTGCTCTGACTGTATGATAGACTACGCGGTACCCAGCAATGGCTACCACCTAAAACTAAACCCTAAAGACTGGGGAGCAATGGAAGCAATGAAATGTGGGAGCATTGACTAGTTGCGACCGGCTCAACTATGATATACCCCATTTCTTTAGTTATCCATAAACTACATATGTATGTATATGACTATAGTATAGCCTACATTCGATTAGTTACTGCTGTTTGCAAGCTTACGCTTCTAATTATGAAATACTTCGAACTTAATAATTTCCTTCATTTAGTCAAGTATTTTACTGTTGGTTCACACAAAGAAACATCTAGTTTATATATTTCTTGGAAAGCATGATCTCAACTTACATATAAGAGATAAGATCATACATATCCATCCATACTCTGAGCCCTTTTCCATTAAATATAGCTATAGTCATAATTTCTCTTGAGATTACATCAATAATTTTTCAATCACCAATTTTCTCCGAGTGTACTTAAGCACAGCCCAGCAAATGCATTAGTTTCTATATATGGCATTAGTATATACACATACAAGCGATTATAATTGTCGCTTCTATAACTATATTCCATGATTTTCTATGTGCGACCTCTGAACCCGAACATTGTTAGTTTTACGCCCATTTGTTTGCCCGGTTCGACTTTGCTTCGGTGTCTGAGCTAAGTTCAAGGTCTTGTGCTTCGTTGGCTGTTGCTCCATTTTGCCACCTGTTCTTTTCCACCCAATAAATTGTTTATTACGAGAAATATTAATCTTAAATGCAAGTGGGCCAAGTCAACTAACGGATATTTCTGTTTGCTATGGTTATCTCAATCTTTTGTCGCGTTGCCAAAGGCTGCTCTCCAGTTAGAGAAGTAAGCAAATATTTAGATAGATAGATAAAAATCAATGCTAACTTTTATCACGGTTTATAAACCTTTAGTATTTAAGTTTTACACTTGACTACAAGCAAAAAGAGAAAATTTCGTATAGCCGAATAGTAGAACACCTGCAGTCAACTGTAATTGTTAAGATGTATGTATTAGTGTATTAGTGTCATTAATATATATGTATGTATAAATGGGAGCTATATATGGATTCATTAAATATTAGTGCTCCTCATGCGTAGATTATTATTAGGAGCATGTATTAGGGAGCTTCTTATTGTGTATTATTATACGTTGCATATTGAATCATTAAACATTAATGCCGCACATGTGAAGGGTATTAGTTAGTGCGTGGCCCATGCTAGTGCTATTGACCGCCCCTTGCTCAGTTAGCGTTGTTCTAATTTCCAACAACAAAGAACTCGCTTTGTTATCAAAGCCAAATGAGCGAAGAATAAATAGAATATTAATAAATATTAATTCCTTATATACATATGTTGTATGTATGTATGTATGCCACATACATATGCCACATGATCAGTTTTCTGCTGCGAAAAGTTGCGAGAGAAATGCTTTCAACGGCAAGTGTGACCAGCTATGTTTATAAATATAATGAATACTTATGCGAAAGATGCTCGTTATATATATGATATTAATGTGTGTGTGCGTGTGTGTTTGCTACAAAAAATGATTTTGATAAACAAAATGTGACCAGCTGTTTTTGTGTATAATACAAACTGGACGTGCTAGCTAGGGGCACAAGTATGTGAGTGTCCGTGTGTGTGTGTGCGTGTGATTGAAAATAGTTATTAGCTAACAAATGAAGCATGCGGACTAATAAAACAAATACAACGATGACATAGATTGGCTGAAAGGAATACTTAAAGGCGAAAAATGCACACACTTGCCACACATTGTGTAGTATAGTAGCTAAATTACGTAACGTGAAATAACAGAATAATGATTAATGAATGAACGAGGGTAGCTTGAAAAGTGTATGCATTTTAGACGAACGTCTTTTTAAATTGAGCATTTCTCTAGGCAAATATCTTACACTTGGTATATCTTTCTCCATTTCTATTTACCATATATACAAAATATTTTAGATTGTTCTTTTGGACATTATTTTTGATATCATTTGATAAATATATGTAAATTGTATGAATGCAATTTGTTTGCCCGCCTCCTTGATCTGTCTCTAAGCCGCACAAAACTGGCACAAGTCAAGCTAAGTCTAGCCAAGCCCAATGCAATTCATTCCAATTCCAATTCCAATTCCGATTCCAATTGCTATCCCTCTCTATATCTAGCTGTCTCTCACCTCAACGCAACCTGAGGCCGCGGATCAATTTATGGCGCCGACGTGTCGCGTGTGCCTTTAAGTGGCCCCATCCTATGCTCTAGAAATTTCAACTACAAATTCAAATTCAAATTGAGGCAGAGAAAGAGACGCAAAGAAATATAGAGAGAGAGCGAGGGAAAGAGAGACTTGCACTAAGTGCAGGATGAAAGCATTTATTTGATGATTTGCCCCGTCTGTATTTAGAGAACTATTTTATAAAGGCATTTTAAGCTCTGGGCGAGTGGCTAATCTGAAGGCCCACTTGACTGCCACATCGCTATTTATTCACATACTATATAGACAGATATAGATACATACATATACACATATATATATATATGTGTATGTGCATATAATCCAACCCAATTCCAAAGCTATCAAATCTGATGTCATTCGATCGGCTTATAAATGCGTCATGCCTGACCAAATATTTCCCTCAATTAAATTACGTTGGTTTCGCAGTAGCCTTAAAAAAAGAAACAAACCTGTACAATCGGCTCTATATGACTGTATGATACTCGCTCGATGCACAATGGGCAAAAGTACCATTATAATTTCGTGTGAAGCACGAAAACTTCTGTTACAAATTGTGCCATTAAACTAAAATGCCCTGACTCTGCAGGGTATACCAAAAATGCAGGGAACAAGTGAATGAACTTGTTGGAATTACCCCAGCAGTTGACAGAGGGGCTGGACTGGCAACGTTTAAAGATACCCACCAAATAATAAAAAAGAAATAAAAGAATGCGCTGATAAGTCGACATAAGAAACGAATCGGAGCTGAGCAGAGCGAAAAATCAAAGTCAAGAACACTCGACACGTCAATTCCGATGCTAATTTCGTTTCTCTTGAATAATGTGCCGGTTCTGATGTCGTTTCTCACTCTCTCTCTCTCTTTTTCTTAGATATCGTTTATTTACATTTGTTCGTTGATTTTCCGATTTGTGCCTTTGTTTGTCATTTCGTCTCTCGCTGCATTTCCGTTCAAATTTGTTTGGTATTTTAAGCGGGCAAATGACCTTTGAATGAAATAGTTTTTCTTTCAGTGATACAAGTGTATAGAGGCGTAATATCACGCATTGACAGTATAGAATATGAAGATTTTTAATATACGTACATATATTGTATGTATGTATAGTAAGAAGCAGTTATAGAATTTTGCAGCCATCATCACAACTAAATTAAAGCAAACTTGATTTTATGCTATGCTCAGATAACTGGAAGCTATCTAGATAGTCTACAAACCTTAATAGTTTTTTCTCCACTAACACTTGTCACAGATCGTGCTTCAAGGCAAGCAAATTTCATTAAATTTCCACACGCTCTCGACAAGTTTATTTTAGTTTTCGTCTATTTTGTTCGCTCATCTTCTATCATAACTGCATATATAGTATACATATGTATGTATGCGTGTGTGTGTGTCTGTACTGTATGACAAACACATTTGCAAACATCACAATGTTTAGCAAGAAGTCGCTAAAAAGTTTCAACCCACTCTGCGAGCTTTCTTGTTTCGAGCTCTTCTTCTTTTTAGTTGGCCAATTCTTTTCTTCTCTACTTTGACAATGGCACACTAATTTTGTTTTATTTAGTTGTAGATTTTTCCAACGTTCGTCAGAATGATTTGAACGCTTTGTGTCACCTTCTTGCACCAGCAACTCAGTGCCCCTCTCTCTCGCTCGCTCTTAATTCGTTTTGTAAATTTGTTTAGCAAAGAGGGAGCAGAAAGAGGAGACGTGAACTCCTTGGCACGCTGTCGCACCAGCAGCTCTGACTCTCGCTCTGTCTCTGTCTTACTCTTGCTGTAATTTCGTTGTGTGCATTTGCATAGCTAGACAGAGAGAGGGAGTGGAGAAGGAGCTGGCGTAAGAGGAGTCTTCTTGTCACGCTCTTGCATCAGCAAATCTGCCTATCTTACACTCTGAAAGAATTCACTCTATGCATTTGTAACTCAGAAGAGGATGAGAAGGAGTTGAAGCAAGGGTAACCTCCTTGTCACTCTCTTGCACCAGCAACTCTCTCTATCCCTGTCTCTGTCTCTGTCTCACTCTCTCGTTCTAATTTCTTTTTATGCATTTGTGTCACAGAGGATGAGGAGGAATTGGAGGAGGAGAAGGAGCCCCAGGCTCTGACCCCTGGCACACAAAGTGCTCAATTTGCGGAGCGCTTCGATCGCTGGCTGCAAAATCTGCGCCAGCAGCAGCTTCGGCTGTTCAGCAGCTGCACTAGTAGAGTAGGCCATATCGAGAACGACACAGAAACAGACACAGACACAGACAACGCAAAGCCAATTGAGACAATCGTCCACCCCGACTCCAAACTCGATTCCCCACAGCCAGAGCCAGAGCCAGAGACAGCTATTGATGTAAGCAAGCCAATATAATGTACCTATTTCTGTTGGTTTAAAGATTTGCAAATTGATAACTAATTTACTTCGGTTCGCCGAAAAGCAAATACTCTTGACGCCAAGTGAAGAGAAGAGTAGAGAAAAAAGAAAGGAAAGATAAGATGAGATAACAATAAGCCATTATAATGCACCTTATAGCAGTTGATGGACGATGTCTTCTACTTTGTGTTACAAATGGCACCCAAAGAGTAAATAATGTTCTGGAAGGGTATGCAAACACTGCAATTGCGGCATGCTGCGTCAAGCTCGTTTACTATGCGCCAGGGCTGCTTATTGTTGCACTTGTTGAGGTAGGGGCGCAGACCAAGTGCGTACTTAAGTCTCTCGCATGTTGGTCACGATGTGGCGGCATCTCAATTGTAGCCTAAACGAAACTGAAGGTTTTTAATTGCGCCCAATTGAACGTGTGTACGTACGTGTGTGTGTGTGAACCAGTTAGATTACATGCTTAATGAATATCTGCATTTGTATTGCTTGACCGTTATTGGAGATGGAGATGAACTGATAGCATTGTTATCGATATGTAATTGATTAGATTACATGGTTAATCAACAGACATTGCATCATTGCTTTCCTAGAGAAGGAGCTAAAGGCATACCACTGTTATCGATGTGAAATTTATTAGATTACATACTCAATAAAAATATAAATAGCTATACTCAATAAATTGACCAGATAGCGATATATAAATGTAAATATTATTCTTATCGGAACATAAATTCATTTCCTCTTTCTCTGTAATTTCTTGCAGGTGGTGCGTTCGAGGGCGTCATCGATGACAACGTCTCACCATTCGGCTACATGAAGGGCGAGGGCATCGACGCTGGCTACGGGGAGCACGAGTGGATATGCAACAAGGATAAGCCACGCACAGATGCCATCTTCAACGGGCTGGGACCGGTCGATGGCAAAATCTCTGGCTCAAGTATGTATTCTAGATATCATTGAATATTGAAAGATTACTCTAACATCTGAACTTTCACTACTGCAGCTGCCAAGCAGGAGCTCATCAAATCAAAACTGCCCAACTCTGTGCTTAGCAAAATCTGGAAACTGTCGGATATTGATTGCGATGGCTTTTTGGATAGTGATGAATTCGCGCTAGCATTGCACTTAATCAATGTCAAGCTCGATGGCTGTGAGCTGCCAACTACATTGCCCGAGCATTTGGTCCCACCATCAAAACGTTTCGCTTAATGCCGAAATCGTCACCGAACCATATGAGGAATATTCGCACACACGAAGTATGTTGCCTTCGTCAAACCGTTGGCAAAATATTAATGCTGCACTCGTGTTTGTTATACGTTTTTCGTTTCGCAGAAATTCTTTTTTATATGTACTTTATTTTGTCGTTATAAAAAACTGTAAGTTAAAGAAATATCAGAAAAAATGCAAACACAGCATCAACTATTTTTGGATAACAAATCAATTTTAAATTGTAAAGCGAGAAAGAATTACAAATATATATAAAAACTAGCTAGTGGAATTGTAAAACAACAAATTATAATAATAATACAGTTCTATATAATAAGTGCTGCCTATAACTAAATAACTTCAAATGTTGATTTAAGAGTAAAGTGCATAATAATGATAATAAACACTTGTTCGATGATATTGAAAATGCATGATGTTAGTGAAAGTACTACTACTTTTGATACACATATTTTATATATATTTATATGTATATATATATATATATATACACATTGAAATCGAACTAAAGTAATATATTTATTTGCAATATCATGTTTAATTTAACCCAGATGCAATGAAAATTGTGCAATTGAATGCCTTCGCCACATATATAGTGAATTCTTGTAAAATGAAAATTACATTTAAAAACATTTTGTAAATTACGAATAAAATGTATTTTGAAAATCAATCATACGAAAAGGCGTTATTTTTCATGAGCTGCATGGTCACACTGCGTTGCTTGTCAAGTTGGCAGTGTTCGATAGTCGATAGCTAGAGTCGATGTTTTAATCTAGCATACTAACCGACCGGCTTTTCCTTGATAGTCAAAAGTAAATTCGCTTCTCTGGTTTTCTCTCGCATTTAATAACTTGATTATAATGGCCACCTACGAGGAAGTGAAAGATATACCAAATCAACCGCATAAGTATTTGTTCGATGTACGTAATAAATCCGAACTAGAAGAAACTGGTGTACTGCCTGCTAGCATTAACATTCCTCGTAAGTAATTACGCTACCAAGAGATTAACCAGCCGACTTTTTTATGCTGACTCATGATGTACGTGCATGTTCTAGTACCTGAGCTAGAAAAGGCATTCAACTTGCCCGATGAAGAATTCAAGAAATGTTATGGCCGTGAAAAGCCGCCGATCGATGCTGAAATGATCTTCTCCTGTAAAGCCGGTGGCAGGGCAGCGCGTGCCGCTATTTTAGTCAAAACGCTTGGATTTGCTAAGTAAGACCACATATACATACATACCAATTGCAATGGTGCAGCACTCACTCATGTTTATTTGCAGCGCCAAAGCCTATCCTGGCTCATGGACTGAATGGGAGCAAAAGCAAAGTAAATAAGCTTAACTCTTGGATGCCGAAAGTAGATGTGAGCTCAAAAGTAATAAATTATTTGTAAAATTCCTCTCAATTAGGCGTATTGTTCTTTTATACCCTGTATTCGTTTAACATGTGCGAAAAAGGGCTTATTGGCATTTTATTAAGCTTTCTGGCTGGCTCCAGGAGAGAGGGGAAGTCCGTGCTTGGTCTGCTTAATCGATTAATTTTCGGGTTTGCGGGCATATCGCGCACATACTTCAAGCAGATTCAAAGCGGATGCTTTTTCTCCTTGACATCATCCTTCCGAGTCACTAAATTTCCAGGGATGCTTTTAGTCCCCAGTATTAAACCTTGACCTCCTGCAGTTCTCCCCAGCTACGTCCGATTTTCAGCTTCACTCGCAGCGGCACATTCAGCTTGACGCAGTTTTCCATTGTTAGGCTTAAAACTTTTGCCACTTTCTTGGCCTTGTCCGTGGGCACCTCAAAGATGAGTTCATCGTGCAGATGTAAGACGAGATTTACTGCGTTTTTGGCCAAGCCCAGCTTCTCGCGATACCGACTAAGGTTCTTCTCCATGCGCAGAATGGCGCTCTTGGCTATATCAGCTGCAGAGCCTTGAATAGTCGAATTGATGGCCTGCCGCTCCGCTTGGGCTGTAAGAAATATGTCGTTAGAGCTAAAGAGAGCTTTGCATGTATGCTGAATATACAGACTCTTCAGTTGCACCTCGCCACTGTTAATGTGATCCAGGTAACGTCTCCTGCCTGTGATGGTCTCCACGTAGCCATTGTTACGTGCGAACTTAACGACTTTCATGGTATAAGCTCTGCCAAATAGAAACAGATATTAAACAAAGATGATAAGATATAAGGCAATGCACCCACTTTATGCCGGGGTAGGCCAGGTGGAACTGATCCGTTATCATTTGCGCCTCCTGCTCTGTACACTTCAATGCCTCCGAGAGGCTGCGCATGCCCATGCCATAGACGATGCCGTAGCAGATTTGCTTAGTGCCGTTTCGCAGTTGCTCGGATACGTTCGATTCGTCTATTTTGTTCCAGTGCGCCGCAATAGCTGTGAAGAGATCTTGGGTGGAGTTCATCACTTGGAGCAGTGCCTTGTCCTGCGAGAGATGCGCCAAGATGCGCATCTCCAGTTGACAGAAGTCTGCAGAGAGCAGGCAACGCTTCTCATCCATGGGCGCAAAGGCGCTGCGACACGAGATCTTCAGCTGCTCCTTGCCCAATTCAATATGGAAGTCCTTGGCCACATTTTGCAAGTTCGGCTCCGACATAGAGATTCGTCCAGTGGCTGTATAGGTGATGCTCTGGCCATGTACCCGGTTCGCCTGGCAGCACTTGAGCAGCGGTTGCATGCTCTTCGCGAGCAACATGCTCAGCTTGCGATAGTTCAATATTAACTGAGATATGGGCGAATCGATCTTCTCCAGAATTTGGCGTGAGGTGCTAACGCGCCCATTGGCCTTGCGATGGAGTCCCAGAACTTTGGCCACCGCCTGCGTGGAACCCAGGTTGAAGCGGGAACCGTGCAGCTCGTAGATCTTGCTCTCCAGCTTCTTCATGGTCGCCACCATTTGTTGGAAGAGGCGCTGCAAGCTGTGCTCCTTGGCTGGGAATCCCATGCACTCCATGTGGCACAGCGACATCTGTATGGGCATCTCCAGCTCTGCGGAGAGGATTCAAGAATGAAATGGTTTATAATGAAGGGTATACAACTTGGCCAACCTCTGAAGAACTTGAGCAGTTGTCCAGTGCCAATCCTCTCCAGATTCTCCAGCTGTCCGTTCAGTATGTGTACTGTGACACAAGCCTCAATGGAGGCACGCACCTTCGCCATGATCGCGCTGCTGGCGTCCAGACCAAAGCTGCTGTAGCCACGCCCACTGCCACAAAGATTAGCCAGCGCTCCGCACTCCGGCGCGAATTGCTGGCACTGCAATGGAAGAGTTGGATTTGGTTAGTTGGCAGCCTTGGAGAAACCTGTTAGCTATGTTGTTACCATGTTGTGAAAGCTAAGGGTTTTGTCTGGCTGCAGCAGCCAGTTGGCCACCTTTGGATCCTCGAGCAGCACTTGGATGTCGTTCAGCTGGGGCACAGCCTGGCGCAGCACCTTCAGCTGCTCCTTGGCATCGTGTGAGAGCAGTGTTAGATCCTGACGACTCAGCAGGGTGGACAACTGCTGCACCTTCAGCTCACTGCCAACCTGCTGCTGCTGCTGCTCCTCCTCTGGCTGCATGTTCATGTAGTAGACCACATTGTGGTTCAGGCAAAAGGCGATTCCCGCCAGATAGGAGCTGTCGTCCACTTGAAACTGAATGGTCGTGCCTGCAGCCGCCTCACGCTCTGCCGCAGCTGCCATCTGGTTAATGAGTAGATTGCCTCCAATGAGTGGCTTTCGTTTGCCCGTCTGCGGCTGGAGGCCAATGCTGAAGCCGCAGCGCTTCGACTGGAGCAGCTCTTGGAGAGCCATCTGGAAGAGCTGCCTGTTGCCGCAGATGTCCACGATGTCAATGCTGCTGAAGCTGGACGCATTCTCCTCCGTCTTGGAGCAGCTGAGTATGTGTGAAGCATTCAGCTGCAATGGATTCTTTATCAGGGAGTTTTCCAGGGAGAGATTAGACAGCTCTATGGAGGAGGAGGCAGCAACCGATGTGGATTGGTGGTCGCTGGCAGACGCCGAATTCGATTCCTGGACATAGTTTGCTTCTCTCATGGAAGTCGCTTTGGCTTGCTCTTTTAGCTGAGCTTCTCTGGAGGAGGCGCCACTCATTGTGGATTGCTCTCTTAGCTGAGCACCTCTGGCTGCGTCCGGCTTGGGAGTTCTTCTGCGTTGCGAGCGCAGCAACTGACTAGAGACTAGGGTTCGGCAGCTGCCTGGAGTACCTGCCTTCGGCTGCGAGCTGGGTATCTCATCGGCATCCGCTTGGGCTTTGCTTTCGGCAGCTGTCAGCGCAGCCGTCAGGCCCGTGTTGAGCATGAAGGAGTCATCGCTAGCGAAGAGTTCCTGCTCCTGATTCTTTTCCAGCTCCACTGCCTCGGCTTGCTTGTTCGCCTGCGTGCCTTGATGATTACGTGGACTGCGTCGTGGCAGTTGCTTAGCCAACGTCTCCTTGCCGCTATTGCACTTGGTTTCCGTCAGTCTTGTCGGCGTCTTGAAGTCCTTGTTGGGCAGATTTTCCTTCCCACTTTCGCTCTGTCTGGTTGCTAGCGCCGTTTGCCCAGAGGTTGTCCTTGGTGGCGCATCCCCAACCAAGCCCTTGCTCATGTTTTCCATCTCAGCGCGTTTCTTGTTTATCTTCATCATGGCCACACGTCGCCGTTCCTCAATCTCCTTTTGCAGCAGCTCCTTGCGACTGGCGGCGCTTGTGCTGGGCTTCTCATCCTCTTTGATATTGATTGAGCTGCGATGATTGCGCTCCACCAGGGGTTTCGGTGGCGTGGCTACAGCTGCTGAACTTGGCTTCACATCCGGAGCAACTGCTGCTCTTTGTTTTTCTACTTTGGTTTCTGCTTTTTCATTATTTGCCTTTCCAGCTACAGCTGGAGTTAACTCCTGGTCTACAGCTTCTACTCTCCTTCCACCCTTAGCTGCTCCCACCACATTCTTTATATTGCTTGCCTTGCCAACCACAGATGCTGGACTCGTTTCTCTAACTACTGACTCCACATTCTTTGCATTGCCAGACTTCTGCTCGCTCTTGCTGATTGTCTGCTTTATGGACTGAGGCACTTGCTCCTCCAGCTTCGCTAACTTGCTCGGCCTCTCCGCGCTGTCTGGCGTCTTGCGCTTTCGTTGCGAGCTCAGCTCAACGGACATTGGTGGCGCCTCCTCTAGGGACATGTGCAGCTGCTCGACTGCCTTGGCTGACTGCGTCCACTGGATGCTGCCCACTCCGATTTCGTGCTGCACAAATTGACGCGCTTGCTCAATGAGCAGCTTGGCCGCCTCGGCCACAGTCATCCCAGCTTTGCCCGTGATGTAGAAGTTTCTGGCCGTATTGCGCTGCGCAGCCTGCAGCTCGTCCTCATTCTCATGCCGTTTGGCTGAATCGAAGCTCAGCGAATCGAATAGCACCTGCTCCAGAGCGAGCACATTGGCGGAAGCCAACTCCACCAAGCTAGTGATGCCCGCATCGTGCAGGGCACGTGCGCGTTTGTGGCTCAGATCGGGCAGACGCATTAGGTCAATCAAGTCGCGATGTATGCCAAAGTAGAGCCGATCCTTGAACTGGGAGACGACCAGCGCCAGAGTCGACCACTGGAGGGAGTTGCAGAAGGCGCTAACAATGCCGGCAAAGGTGGAGGCCATCTGCTGCAGACTCTGCAGCATGCCGCGCTGGCACTTGAACTTGTGGGCCACCACATTGATGGGCGTCTCGTTGACCAGTTCCTGCAATGCCAGAGCCGTATAGAAGCTGCAATGGAACAATTGAGTGAATGATTCTCTTCAGGATTTTGCTCCGCCTACCGTTTGTGGATCTGCATTAGCTTGTAGTCCAGCTTGGCTTGGCCACGCATGGCACGCACGAGGAATGCCTCCTTGACGCCGACCAACTCACCCACCTTCTTCATGGCAGGGCTTAGCTTCTCCCACATATCCAGATAGAGCAGCCAGTCCACATCCTGCAGCTGATAGCACACGGAGTAGGGCGTCACTAAGTAGACTGCATGCAGCTCTGATTCCAGGACAAAGCACCGTCGCGACTTCTGCAGCTCGGCAAAGAGCAAGAGTCCGTCCGTTGGTGGCATAGACGAAGCCAAACAGGCAGCGCCCAGCCGCGTGGCCACATAGTTCTGCATATCCGTCTCCTCATCCGTTTGCAGGCGTATGAATTCGTATTCGAGCAGAAAATCTAGAGCGTCGCATATGAAATGCGTCTCATCTTCCTCCTGCTCCTGCTGCTGCTCTTGGACTGCTGCAGCCAGCTTTCTCTGTGCACTGAGCAATGTGCAATTGAAGAAGCTATCGATGTCCTGCTTGGTGCTTGCCACGCCAGACGAAATCACCTCCAAGAGCGCGCGCTTCAGATGCGTCTGCAAAATAAGAAATAATTCAGATTTTCGCCTCAATCCGAATGTTTCGCTACTCACACTGTCGTCCAGATCCAAGCAGGAGCTAATCGGTTTCAGCTGTGCTGTGACCAGTTCCCGACCGATGCGCGCATTGCTGTCGGTGCAGATGAGTATGGATTCGCCTAGAGTATCCTTGCCAGTGCGGCCAGCGCGTCCAATCATCTGTCTGTAGGTCAGCGAGCTCATCTGCTTGCCTCCGAACAGGGGGGAGCGGATGAGCACGCGCCGCGCAGGCAAGTTCACACCGGAGCTCAAGGTGCTCGTGGCCACAATAATCTTCAGGGCGCCCGCCTTGAAGCTGGCCTCCACGATGTCGCGCTCCTCCGTGGTCAGTCCGGCATGATGGAAGGCACACGCATAGCTTATAGCCTTCGACATGACCGCGTCGAGGCCTGTGAATGATGATGTTGAGTTTACATAGTATACTACGTATATATAGGGTGAGTTACCTGTGGGTATGTCGCGCAGCTGCTGCTTGACTTCGTCTATGGCCTGCTGGTTGAGTTGGGCTCGGAGTCGTTTGCCCACATCGCTCTCGGATTTGATGAGCGTGTGCATGGCCGTGGCCAGCTGGACGGCCAGGTTCTCGCACCAATCCTTGGACGGGCAGAAGACCACCACGGAGCAGCCTTCCAGCAGCGTTTCGATGCACAGCTGTGCCACATGATCCCCATCGTTAGGCAGTGCCGGCACATCCGCAGTGCGACTTAGGTCCCTCAGGAGTTGCAATTGATTGTCATAGATCTTACTGCCCACCTTGATCATCTCCTTTAGCGCCACTGGACGGAAGTCCGTGATGTAGAGCTCGGCATTGAGCCACTGCTGCAGCAGCTGCACGTTGGCCAAGGTGGCGGACATGGTGATCACCTGGATGTGCAGCGCCTGCTTGCGGCACATGTACAAGATCTTGGCGAGCAGCAGCTCCAGAATGTAGCCACGGCCCGCATCCGAAATGAGATGCACTTCGTCCACAACCACAGTGCCCAGATCCTCGAGCTTGCGCTGCTCAAGCAGCTTGTTGACAATCGAATTGGCCTTCTCGATGGTGCAGATGGCCACGTTAATGCTCTCGAAGCCACCGGGCGGACTGTAGCCGCCAAAGAAGCCCTCCACGCGATAGCCAGCCGGCGTTAGCAGATCCTGCAAGTAGAACATCTTCTCGCGCACCACCGAAATGAAGGGCAGGATCAGCAGCACCTTCTTGCCGCGCTCCAGCACCGTCTTCAGCAGCAGAATCTCGCTGACCAGCGTCTTGCCGGCAGACGTGGGTGCGGAATAGACCAGATTGCAGTGCTCGAAGAGCACCTTCGGCTTGCTAAGGCATTCCACCTGCCAGTCGAACATTTCTACGACGCCCTTCTTCTTGTACTCGGCTAGCACACTGTGCGGCAAGTTCCAGGCGGAGATTTGCTTGAGCGCTTTGAGATCCACAGGTGGTTGAGGTCGGGGTGATTCTTTGGCGGCGGGACAACTGGGTGAAAGGTGCAGTTGGTTGGGTGACATGCTGCTCAGGTTTTGGGTCCATTTTTGCGTGTAACAAAAATTCTGCTTGGCCAGTTCGCAGCGGCTGCGTATGAGATCCTGTTGCAGTTGTTGTGCCGCGTGCGGATCCTTGGCTGGTGCCAGAAAGCTGCTCTCATCCAAATTTGCCAATTCAATGGGTGACTTGCTTCTGCTCTCCCCATGCTCCGGTTCCGGCTCCGTCTCCGTGCCAAAAACATCTTCCGTGCAAATTTGTGCTTCAAAGATGGAGGTGGTATTTAAATTCTCACAGCTGCCTTCAAGCGATAATTTGTCGGCGTCCAAGTCGGCCTGAATTTGGGAGACACGCATTAACGATTCATCGTTTAGTGACTCTTCTCTATTCTTCTTCTCATGGCTTTTATCATACGAAAAGTTGTCCATAAAGAACTGTGAATATCTTTCACAGCTGCCATTCGTTGCGACTGTAGGTTTTCCCAGCTTGGAGTCGGATTTACTGCGTCGAAATTGCTGGCGCTGGGATACATTCGATCTATTCGACTTCGATTGCGTGTAAATGCGCTGAGACTTCAATTTTAATTTTGGCGGCGATTCCTGTATGACTTCCAAGGCATTTGTTTCCTGCTTGATATTGTGTCCGCTCCTTTCGCTGCTGGGTGCTTTTAATTCATTCTCCAGTTTCATGAATGTACTGTCGCCAAACTCGAACGATTGTGAAAATGCCATAATTATTTAATAAAAAATCTATTATAATACAATTTAAATTAAAGTAAAAAATAAACAAAAATAAAAACAAACAAAAACAAAAATATTGCCGCGAAGTTCAAGCGCGGACTGCCAACCTAATTTTTGGCTAGGTACTTTTAGCACATTATATGCGCTATTTGTATCGATGAGTTTGCGATATTTTCCCTATATATCGATGAGTAAAAACTAATTGAATTCAAATTGAAATCTAAAAAGATGGAATACATTATTTATGTGTACTTTTTTAAACAAATACTTTTAGCTGATCAATCATATACAAGAATTGTAACATATATTCCTGTTGTGACAAAAGGGCGATCGTGGCAATATGCACATCGCTTACGTGTATATCGGTATATCAAATTACCGATGTCTTCACTCATCTCTAACATACACAAGAGTGTTTCAAAGCAAGAATATAGACAAAATACAAATAGAGACAGTTGCGCCGTCCATGCAATATGGATGATTTCAAGGTGCCAGTTTTACCACCCGCCCCATCAACCAAAAGTGAATCTGCTGTCGAAGAGCCATATCCAGAAGCTGCTAAAGTCCAGCCCGCCACAGGTTGCCCCTACAAAGTGCCCAAGTGGTCCCAGCCGCCAAATGATGGACAGGATTACAGGTTTGAGGTGTTGAAATCCGGACAAATTATTGACGAAGTCAAGCAGTTACAGCAACAAGCCTACTGGACCTTTGGCCGACTTCCTGACAACGATGTAGCCATGGCACATCCAACCATTTCGCGGTATCATGCAGTGCTTCAATACAAACCAAAGGCAAGTGATGGGGAGGATGAGGAGGCAGCTCAGCCTGCCGGCTGGTACATCTACGATCTCGGAAGCACACATGGCACATTCCTCAACAAGCAACGCGTGCCGCCCCGCGTCTACATACGCATTCGCGTTGGCCACATGCTGAAGATGGGAAGCAGCACGCGGGTGTATATACTGCAAGGTCCCGGTGAAGATGAGGAACCCGAGTCGGAGCAAACCGTAACGGAACTACGTGAACAGCGTGAGCAACAAGTGGCCGCAGCGATGGCTGAAAGGGAGCGCAAAGCATTGGAGGCTGAGGAGAGGGAACGTAACGAAGGCGCCAGCTGGGGCATGGGCGAGGATGCCGACGAGGAAACAGATCTCACACACAATCCATATGCGAGCACCAACAATGAAGACCTCTTCTTCGATGATCCCAAGCGCACACTGCGCGGTTTCTTTGAACGCGAAGGCCTCAATCTGGAATACAAATGCGATGAGCTAGCCCAGGGCTCGTTCGTCTGCCGTGTGGAGCTGCCCATCGACGACTCCAATGGCCGTGCCATAGTTGTGGAAGTCACGCACAAGGGCCGCAAGAAGGACTGTGTGGTGCAGTGCGCCCTGGAGGCATGTCGCACGCTCGATCGTCATGGGGTGCTGCGCCAGGCTAATCAGGAATCCCAGAAGCGCAAGCAGCTCAAGGCCAAAGGCGATTCGGATGATGAGGACGAGTTCTGGGATCGCACAGGCGATGTGGCCAGAAAGAAGCAACGGCTGGCCAATGCCAACGTCAGTGTTACGCTCACCTACGACGATTTGGTAAAGGGAAACATTTATATCAGCTTAAGAGTATTTCAATTACCCTTCGACATTTGACTATTGCAGCTGAAGCAGCAGAATGAGCTCGATGCTGAGCTGGCCAAGGTGGAGCTGGAGATTGGCGCCTATCAGCAGAACGAGAAGCGTCTGAAGGCGCAGGCCGTGCAGCAGCAAAGCGCCAGCGATGACCTGGACAATTTCATGGACACACTCAATGAAAATGTCACGCAGCTGGACAAAACAGAGATAAAAAAGCTGAGAGTGAGTTGAGACAGAGTTTAAAATACATAAATACTAATGAAAATTATTAAATTCCAGCTGGAGCAACAGCGCATCAAAAGCGAGCAACAAAAGCTGCAGCGGCTCATTAAGATTGCTAAGCCAACGGCTTTGCCATTTGATACGCCCTCTAACAATGCGCAGAAGGTGGAAGCCAATGTGGCCAAGAAGCAATTGCCCATGATTGGCAAACGAAATCAGTTTAGTAAATTTAAGATAGTCAAAGCGCAGCCAATTGCTAGCAGCAAAGCGAAAGTGAATGCATTTGCAGATGACGAGGAGGTGGAGGAGGAGGATGAGGAAGAAGAGACGGAGAAGAAGCAAATACAGAAGCAGGAGCATCAAGAGAAGGAGAAGGAGACGCCGGAAGAAAAAACGGAGGAGGAGAAAGAGAAGGAAAAGCTGAATAAACAGAAGCAGCCACTGCAGTTGGTGATGGGGGAGAGGCAGGAGTTGCTGCCGGAAGAGACGGAGCTTGAGCAGCAGGCGCAACAGTTTAAGCAGAAGTCAGATGCAAATAAACTGGAAGTTAACAACGAATCTGATGAGGCAACAGCAATAACAGAAGCTGCAGCAGAGCTAGCAACAGCACCAATAGACGCAGCCAGCGAAACTGCGGAGGGAGAGAGAAAACGACGCCAGCGTCAACGGCAGCGAACCAACCACAGCAACAACAACAAGCTGCGGTCGGACGTGGACATGGATCTGAATGAGCTGGCGGAGCACGAAGACAGCGAAAAGTATGCCAAGTGGATTCCGCCAACGAATCAAAGCGGCGACGGTTTCACCCATCTCAATGAAAAATTTGGCTATTAAGCAAATAGTATCACTAACTATAAAAAACAAAAAAATTGTAAAAATATTCTGCCTAATATTTAGTTACGCTAGAAATTGTTAATTAGCTATTTTATATTATTTAAATAATTAAAGAGGTTTTCTCTGGTTTTACACAGTTTAAAGTGTTGAAGCAAATGAAATTTTGGGTGGAAGCATGGAGTTTTTTTTTATAATTTGTTTATTATATTTATTATTTATTATTATTATTTTTCTACATATATATTTCTGATATGATTTTTAATCTAGTTATTGAAATTAATCCTTTTCCTGCTGAGCTTTTTGCATACATTACAACCAGTGGCAATTGGGATTTCCCCTGCTGCGCCTGCTGAGCTTTTCAACACATGCCAAGCATTCCAATTGGAACTTCCCCAATTGATAAGCCGCAATGGAAGCTCGGTATCAGTGTGCCTTCCAGCAATGGACGCCCCTGTCGGCCTTCCAGTGGAAAGCTCGAATGGCGGGGCAATGGGAGAATGAACGCATTTACAAATTCCTGCGCACATATAGAGAATGAACGCGAATATTTGAGCTTGATTGCCGCTGTTAAGGCTCCAGCACTTGAACTTCCAATTCAGTTATAATTTTGCTACTCTTTTCGTCGGAACACGGTACGGCGGAACGTTTCAGCGTGTGACGAGACGTTTTTGTTGTGTTTCATAGAACAAAATAAAAAAACGTTAATTTGTTGCTGTTAATTTAATCGCATCAATAAAATCTACTAACCGTTAACTATAAACAATTCAAAACTTGTGTTTGTTGTGCAATAGAAATAGAAAACTTGTTTTAATGCCTGCGCCACGTGCTTTCTACAGAGCCGGAGCACATGTCTGGGTTACATTTTAAGACGCGTAACAGTCCGTCTCAGAAGACGTCCCTGCGTTGGGGCGACTGCTGCCCAGGTGCAAACAGTCAAGAATCCTTCGTGTTTCCTATTTATTGATCAACTATTTTTTACCGTTACGCGCTGTCGTTCGTTCCGCCTGTGATCTGTATAAACTAGCAAAAAGTAGCGAAAAAGCTTAATACGACTTTTTTAAGGAAATGTTGCATAAGTCAAGGCGCATTTGATTGGCGCGCGCATTTGCCGTCGTTAAAATCAGCCAAAGACGCGCGGGGCACTCACTCGCCATACACATAACTTAACGCCTCTGCTTTGAACTTGGCACACACACACTCACACACACACACACACAAACGAACACACACGAACGTACACTGAAAGGTTTTACCATAGCAAAGGTGAGTTCAATTGCCCGCAAATATAAATGCATTGGAACATGCGCAGTGATTGCGGCCTGCTCTCATTTGCTGTCTCTCTCACTCTCTAACACTCAGCGCGTGCCTTCCATTTGGAAGTGCCAACCCATGTGGTTGTTTTTGTTATTGCTTAATTACCGTTGGTTTTGTGAATGAAGCTTTGCTTAACTGTTTATCACAAACGGAAAATGTTTATGGATAAGTGGGGTAGATTGTTTATATAAAAGCACATGTGAGAGACAACAGGAAAGCATCCTATATATATATATATATATATAGTATATTGATCAATTGCTGATTATAGATAGCATCTAATATAGATATATACTTTTATATGGCACACCTACCCCATAATTTTATTGCCATTATTGAAATCAGTGAATATATAGAGCATGAGCTAGTCTAGGCACTCAAGTGCTTGACTCTTTTAGATCTACACTGAGTTATATACATAAATGTTTACCCAATTGACCAATTGCAACTAATTGGCACCTGCCATTTAGCACCATTAATGCGAGACTAGCTAAATGTCGTTGCCTTGCAGCGAGGTCCTTTAATGTTGGGCGTATTGCGCCATTGCGTTAGTTAATTGGACGCCATTAGCAAGGACAGCGGGCGCTGAATCAAAGGCCATTACAGAATGCCCGGATAGTGCGGAGGGGCCGAAGTTTATCCTTGCACAAAGGTCAGGCGCGGGAGGATGTCCCTGACCTTGTCAAGGGGTGTCCTGTGCAGCGGTTTCATATTTAATGCTGCGTGTTGCACAGCAAATTAATTTACAAAAATTAAAAATAATGAAATCTTATCTACGCTGAGCAAAGACGTAAAACTACTAGAAGGTCGCTTTATACATACATATATACCTGCGCCAATGCCTCTTGGTATACGTAATAAATAAATATTAATATACTTGCATACATATACATTCATACAATGTTCAGTGATTCCTTTTATGCTCAGCTTTCTTCATTCTCAGCTGTCGACTCTAGTGCAAGCAAGAAGAGTTTGATCACAGCGTATTATGGTTGTCTCGCTCACACTTACAGATATGTATCGGCATGCATGCAGGCAGATTCAATCATAATTGGTCAGCCATCGCTTTTAGTCATGGCTGCTTACATTCTTCACTGCCGCTATTACTCTTCATGCAAGAGGAGCTCGTTCGGTGTTCACAGTCTTTGTCCTGTTCACTCACCCAGTTTCGGTGATCAGTGCTCATGCTACTCGACACGTTCTCACCTACATATACAGTGGGATTTACATATATATTTATCATATTATGCAAATCATAAACATTGAGTCAGCTTTGATAGTTAATAATCTAGAATATAAGTAAATTATAGTACCTCAACAGGGATATTTGTCAGTCCAAAATAATATATTATTAAGCACCATTCTCAATTCTTGCCCCTTCATTAGCTGTAAGGTCAAACCCAACGCAAAGTATTAAGTGACAAAGAGGAGAGGCTACTCTACTTCTAAGCTCAAGGAAAAAACACCTTAACGCAACAGTATGATTAACATAGCCGGCGTGGTGAGCATTGTGCTCTTCTATCTGCTCATCCTGGTCGTTGGTATTTGGGCCGGTCGCAAGAAACAGTCGGGCAATGATTCCGAAGAGGAGGTGATGCTGGCTGGCCGCTCCATTGGCCTCTTCGTGGGCATCTTCACTATGACAGGTGCTCTTTGATCTCTAACCATACTATCTAGTATATGTCTCTATATCCTGATATCTCTCTATCTCCATAGCCACTTGGGTGGGTGGCGGGTACATCAATGGCACTGCGGAAGCGATCTATACCTCTGGCTTGGTTTGGTGCCAAGCTCCTTTTGGCTATGCACTCAGCCTGGTGTTTGGTAAGTTTCCCATCGTATGGGCATAATTATAATTAGAACTAGATATATCAAATTTGAAATATTGTTTCCTTGAATGTAAACATTTCTCTTTCACATCTCTCTTTCCTTTAGGTGGCATCTTCTTCGCTAATCCCATGCGCAAGCAGGGTTATATAACAATGTTGGATCCGTTGCAGGATTCGTTTGGTGAGCGAATGGGCGGCCTGTTGTTTCTGCCCGCCCTCTGTGGCGAGGTATTCTGGGCAGCTGGCATTCTGGCTGCGCTGGGCGCCACGCTGTCCGTCATCATAGACATGGATCATCGGACGTCGGTGATCTTATCGTCGGGCATCGCCATATTCTACACGCTCTTTGGCGGACTCTACTCGGTGGCCTACACAGACGTCATACAGCTGTTCTGCATCTTCATTGGCCTCTGGATGTGCATTCCATTCGCGTGGACCAACGATCATGTGCGCAGTCTGAGCGACATGGACGTGGACTGGATTGGGCATGTGGAGCCGAAGCAGCGCTGGTTCTACATAGACTATGGCCTGCTGCTCATCTTTGGCGGCATTCCCTGGCAGGTGTACTTCCAACGTGTGCTCTCCAGCAAGACGGCCGGCCGAGCCCAGCTGCTCTCCTATGTGGCAGCAGCCGGCTGCATCCTGATGGCCATTCCGCCCGTGCTGATTGGCGCCATTGCCAAGGCAACTCGTGAGTTGGACTAGAGCTTAGCCTAATCCCAGTCTAATCCAATCTTTGCTTGTGTAGCCTGGAACGAGACGGACTACAAGGGCCCCTATCCACTGACTGTGGACCAGACCAGCATGATATTGCCCATGGTCCTGCAATACTTGACGCCCGACTTCGTCTCCTTCTTTGGCTTGGGCGCTGTCTCGGCGGCTGTGATGTCCTCAGCCGATTCGTCCGTCCTGTCGGCTGCCTCGATGTTCGCACGCAACGTCTACAAATTGATTTTCCGTCAGAAGGCATCCGAGATGGAAATCATTTGGGTAATGCGCGTCTCCATCATAATCGTGGGCATTCTGGCCACCATCATGGCCCTCACCATACCCTCCATCTACGGCCTGTGGTAAGTTCGTTGACTTTGATTGATGGCTCATTTAGTTAAGTGCTGTCTGCTCTCTGGCTTGCAGGTCCATGTGCTCGGACCTGGTCTACGTTATTCTCTTCCCGCAGCTGCTGATGGTGGTGCACTTCAAGAAGCACTGCAACACCTATGGCAGCCTAGCGGCCTACATAATTGCGCTCTTCATTCGGCTGTCGGGCGGAGAGGCCATCTTGGGGCTGCCAGCTCTCATACACTATCCGGGCTATGATGAGGAGACCAACACGCAGCTGTTTCCCTTCCGCACCATGGCGATGCTGATCAGCCTGATTACGCTCGTCTTTGTCTCCTGGTGGACCAAGTAAGTCCCAGCTTAGCTCCAATCACATTTCTCTAAACTTTTCTCCTCTCCTGCTAGAATGATGTTTGAGTCGGGCAAGCTGCCACCGAGCTATGATTACTTCCGGTGCGTGGTCAACATACCGGAGGATGTGCAGCGCGTGGGCGATCCGTCCGAGGCTGGGGAGCAACTCTCAGTCATGGCGGGTCCACTGGCACGCTCCTATGGCGCGGCCACCATGGCCGGCAAGGACGAGCGCAATGGACGCATCAATCCCGCTCTAGAGTCTGACGATGATTTACCTGTGGCCGAGGCGAAGCGTCTGAATCAACAGACAGCGCAGACGCAGGTGCAAAAGATGCTCGACTCAGCCACTGGGAAGGCAGGCGGCGGGGGCGGCGGTCAAAGGGAGGGCATGGCCATGCCCAATGCCGAACAGGATAACACAGCCTTCTGAGCGGGCGACTGCAACCCACAACTGTTCCGTAACTCTTAGTACTAAAGCATCCACTAAACTAGTTGCAGCAATTATGTGTTTAGTTTAAGCTTCTTAGTACACATACAGCAAATACGTGCGTATAGAGTATACATCCACTTATACACGTATATGAGGTATCTTCAGACACACAAGTGCTCAGGTATAAAGTGCAGACATATTTTGTATTCATTTTACCATAGTTTTTGTATAGTTTCTACCTAACGGCAAAATCTCTTTTTGATGTTTTTGTTTTGCTTTTGTGTTTTAGGCAGGCTTTGAGATTAGAGTAAATGGAGTTCATAGAGCAATTGAAGCATAAACTATGTATAAATGTCTTAGAATATCGATAAAAGTCGATATATCGATAGTAACTAAACAATACCAAAACATATCAACTTGATTCTAAACTATTTTCGACTCAGTTCGAGTCTTAAGCTGAATTGAGCAATCGATAAATATCGACTAACACTAAGAAACCTATCAATGCGTTTTTATTAAGTTTTTTTTGACTGTGTTTTAGGCAGAGTAAATTGAGTTTCTATATATGATCGATCGATAAAGTAACTAGAAGCATATCGATCCTTCAACTATTTTATATAGTTTCAGTTATGTTTTCGTTTTAAGCTGATTTTGAGTAGAGTAAATGGAATTTATATAAAATGTTATAAGCGATCGATAAATATTGATCGGTAAAAAAAAAAAACAAATACATATCAATGTCAAACAAAACTGAAAGTAACTGTAAACATATCAAATGCATTTCACCTATGCAAACGAAATGCATTCAATACGTATTATGCGATAGAGTTAAACAATGCGAGGAACTGCAAACGAAGTAAATATAGAGTAAACACACCTATATATATACCCACAATTATACATATATATTCCTAGTCATGTTCATTTGTTTATGTAAATTAATTGGCAAATAATTCAATGATCCTAAGAAATATGAAATATCGCTTAGGTGCATATTATGTGAATCATGAATCATGTGTCCTTCCACAAGCAAAGAGCAACTAACTAGCAGAATGAGTAAACCTAAAGCATATCAACTGAAGAATACATAACTAAATATAAGAATATAGGCAATGAAAATACAAAAATACATAAAATGAATTTTAAGCTGCTCTCAAAGAGCGAACACAAAAATGCTATTAGAGATATACCTATAGATACCATATATATGAACACAGTTATATACATATACATACAAAAACCCCAATATATATACATATATATATATATATAAATGAATAATAATTTTTTTCATTTCAATTTTATTCAATTTTTTTTAAACTAAACTTTTAATGCATATACATGAAATTTAATGTCCTGAACCTATTAAAAATTTAGGCAAGGGGTATTGTGAAAAGCTATAAGGCATATATATGTAATACTGAATTGATATACATTTCTCTGTATAAACTTTAAATTTTAAATACTATATATATTCTTACATATTTCGAAGCTGCAGACACCCAAATTTGAGCATTTTGGGTTTTATATAGATCTTCATATAACCCCAAAATTTGAAATAGGAACATTTCCGACAATGTATTGGTGAGTTTTGGTTTATTAACACATTC
This sequence comes from Drosophila arizonae, assembly GCF_054131065.1. Lineage (NCBI taxonomy): Eukaryota > Metazoa > Arthropoda > Insecta > Diptera > Drosophilidae > Drosophila > Drosophila arizonae. Next base: position 708,403 of record NC_142922.1, on the reverse strand, counting down.
TGATGCCACAGTAATGCTCTAAGAATTTAATCAAAATAGTTAAAGCAAAAAACCAAGAAACCAAGTTCCATCAGTTGTCTCTAAAGAAGTTGGGGTTGTAGGAGGGCGATGTTTTGAATTATGTAACCAAAAATTATTTTGCTAGGTGTGCATAGCAGACTAAAGTATTTTCCCACTCGTTTTTCAATTTCATTGTCAAAATATCTACCCCATTTATAATGGTAAATTTAAAAAAAAATATATATGTGTATATGTATATGTAACCCGATAAATACTAAATACCTTAAATGTTGACTGCTTTTTGATTGAAACTTTTACATGAGCCTAAAGTCCATAACTGACATATAAATAACTAAAATGAACTATATATGATAAATGATATATGGTGCATGATATATATATATATATATATATGTGTTCTTGCTGTTGTTAAAGAAATTGTTGATTGTTATTTGACTATTTTGACCATTATCTCTGAGTGTTTCCTTTTGCTAAATAATAGTTAAAGCATCCACAGTCGATATTACGTAAGTTGTGTTGGAATAAACCTTTAGCAAATCGTTAATGGAAACTGCGAAAATGCGAAACTGCGAAACCTGAGAAGAGATGTTTGAGTTTCAACTTTTCACTCTCTCACTCACTCATTGTAACTAACTGTCTGTATATAAGAAAACAAAACAAAATATTAAAAAAAAAAACCACCAACTATTTTATGATGAAAGATGCAAGTTGGAAGACGAACTAAGGGTACTTCGTAGACAGTTGATTAGTTTTGGGGCTTTACTTACGTTCACCTATTGTTGTCTAATCAATTGATGTATAATTACGTACATACATATAAATATATATATACTTATTAGTGGCATATTAAAACTATGTTAATTAATTATATATACATATATATATATATTGAGATGAGTTTATGATATACAAACATATATATTATACATAAAAGAGTAATTAAATTGAAAATCGAGAATACATATCAATGTTTAAAGCATAGCAAAGCGAGAAATGATAAATAAAAAATTATTATTTAATAAAAAACAAATATATACGAGTATTTATATATATTCATAGTTTATATACATATATATATTAAAATGGTTTCCCTGTTGTTGCAAATATCGTGTAATTATTTATTCTATTTCGAAAAAAACCAAAGAAAAAAGCAGAGACTAACTGTATTTATTTATTTATTTATTTAGCCCATATAAAGTACAGCTTGTGTAATAACAACAAACAGACAAAGAGCTGCCTAATGACAATTTAAAACAATGGAATCGTATTATCGTAAGCGGAAATTTCCCATCATCAAAAATGCAGTCTTCGTGTAAGTGCGGAGCTGGTGGACGGAAGATGGCGGGAAATGGAGAGGGGTATGGGAATGCGGGAACGGGGAACGGGGAATGGGGAAGCAAGAAGGGCAGCTGCTTCAAGTTAAAGAGCAAATGGCAATTGCCGCTGCTGTTGCTGGCCGCTAACAATGATGCACAAGCAACGAAATTACACAGCATTTGGAGCTTGCAGCAGAAGATCACAGATCACATCAAGCAGATCAGCTGCTGCGGCGGCGGCTGCTGGCGACAATAGCCTCGTAATGGAGACCAGTTGCCGTAGCCCATGTGTCTATGTGAATTATGTCTGGCTGTTTAGAAGTAGATTTGTTCACTAATTTGCACAGAAGAAAAATTACACAGCAGACAAAGATGAGAATTTGATGAAATATTTCAGTTAACAGTTGATTTAAAAGTCTTTTAAATGCTTGCAAATTCAGGTGTTGGTGCTTAAGTATGCATTTGGCAAAGAAGTTGTAGGAGTTGGCGTGGCGCAGCGGCAAGGTGTCTGCAGAGTAAACATGAGGAGGAGGACTCGGGTTCGATTTCAGCTCGCGTTCGTGTTTTACACTTTACTCTCAATATTTACATTGTGTCTATTTTTAGAGAGATCAGCTGATAGGCGAAATGAGTGAAGGAGAGAGATGAAGCACAAGAGATGATGAAAGTAAAGAGGATGATGGTATGCGTGTGTGTGTGTAAGTAGTAGGAGCGAGTTGATGATTGGGTTTTCTTTCTATATAATAGCAGCGAGATGGACGAAGGAAAGGAAAGGTAAGTTCGCAAAAATGTAAAGTAGTCCAAATGGGAAGCGAGAGAGAGAGGAGAGAGCGAGAAACAACAGAGAATGAGAGCGGAATTTGATTTGGTATTTGTATTTTTTTTTTTTTCGAAAATAAACTCAATGCGCAGTAAGATCAATGTAACTGCTGTAATAAATATTATTTTATTTTATTTAAATTAATCGAAATGATAGTTGATTTTGATTCAATATCAATGCTCGAAAAGTCTGATTTAAATACTTAATTGAACTGACAACGTATTAGAAAAGTGGCTGCAGCTCACTGAAAGTGCTATAGAATAACTTATTAGCTAATAGCTATAAACTGTAGCTTACAATGCATACTCACAGACTTTAGAGTTGATTTGACTTGGATAAGGGCGGAACTAACGCAGCGCATGCCAAAGATGCGATGCAAGATAAACACAGCGGAGTGCGGAGAAAGACCCGGGTTCGAATACTCGAATACCAGCACAGTTCGAAGCATAATAATAATGAAAGAGTGCTGTATGTCAATATCTTGCAGCAAATGATGTTTCCATTTAGCAGTTAGAAGCAAATTTGTGAATTCGCCCTAAGGCAGGCGGTCGCAAGGTCAAGGTTAACAAACACAAATCTTTCGCTGTCGCTGGCTTGGCCTTTATAGTTAATTACTTTTGGAACTGAGGTTTGATTTCAGCATAATTAATATCCGGCTTGCCAGAGAAGTTTCTAAAGTGTGAAAATACACAAGCTAATCTATACAAGTTAATCAGCGACCCTGGCTCGATCTCACAACATGTCAATATTGAAGTACTCGAATTCCATATGAAGTGGCTTCGAGACAGCGTGACTACAGGAGATGCGTGAGGTAGCGAGGCTCAGTTCATTCATTATATTTGCTTATTTCTCAAATTAAAAGACAAGTCATGTTTCAAATGAAGCTAATCATGTTATACAAAAGACGACTTTTGATTGTATACAGTTATTTTTAAATTGCGCCTTGTTCAACTAATTTATATTGCATTAGTGCGAAACATTGGCTTCAGTTGTGTTCATTATGCTGTTGCACTTGTGCAATTAACTTGTAAACTTAATTAGATACAAAACCACAACAAAGCTGTTTCTATTGCTGTTGTTATTGCTGCTGTTGTGGCTACAGTAGAGACTGAGGAGGGGCTGAGGCGGAGGCTGAGGCTGAGGCTGTGGGTCGCTCGCTCATCACAAGTTCATAGCTGGCTTCGCACAAGAATTGCCCTCTAATTGATGTTGCTGCTGTTGTGGATGTTGCTGTCGTGTATGTTGTTGCCGCTGCTGTTGCTGCGGCTGCAGTTGATGGCAGCTAAATATCCGGTATTTTTCTTGAAATTTGCATAGCAATCGCCAAAGCTGTTTGGCTTGGGGAGCCTTCACTTGTCATTGCAGTTAGCTGACCGTTAGCTGGCCAATTAGCAGAGCGGAAGAATTTCACGAATGTCATGTCCACAAGCGAGCGGAAGTATTTGTGAGATCTCTCTCAAGAAGACGAATTTTCCACATAGTATCAATAGTGAGAGCTGATATAGGAAATTGAAAGTCCATCAGCTTCAATTTCATTAGCTTCCCATAATCTTCAATAGAAGGTTATCGATAGATTAGACCGACGGCTAATCCTTTATGTTTATTTCCGGATATCGATATTTTCGATTAAAATCAATTTCTGCTGCATTAGTTCAATAAATCGTCTGTTAGAAATACATTTCTCTTCTTCTTTATTCAGACATTATTAAGTATTATGTCTATATATTATAACTAATATTGGGTTCGTACAACATGGTCGACTATTTTTGTTTTTTTTTTTTTTGTTTTTTGTTTTAAGATGCGAATAATTTACAATTGGGTTCTAATTTTCTAGAGCAACAAATGAATTTTGATGATAGCCAAATTGTGAATGATGGAAGGGATAGGGGCACGAGTATTCTAAGGCACTGGATCGATGCTGGCGTTATCCAATACTCTAGCTATACTACTTGCGATAGGTATAGCCACCGTTGGAGCTGTAGCCCTGCTGAATGGTATCCGGGACTTGGCGGGGCGCTGAGTAGGAGTAGCCTGAATCGTTGGAGGGTCCACTGGGAATGCTGTCGCCATTGGGGGCTCCATAGCTGCTCGAGGGTGCTGCGGGTGCGCTATAGGAGGACGAAGGGCCTGTCGAGTAGCTGCCGCTTCCATTGCTGCTGGAAGATGACGATGACGACGAGAACGAGGAACCGCCATGGGAGCTGAAGCTGCCTCCGCCGCTGGGAGCCGAGTAAGAACTGGATGGAGCTGAAGCTGGAGCTCCATATGAGCTGGACGGAGCTGAGGGATACGGTCCACCAATGTTGGCGCTTGGGCTGGGAGCCGAGTAGGAGCTGGACGGACCGGAGCTGGGAGCTCCATATGAGCTGGATGGAGCGGATGGATAGGGTCCTCCACTGTTGGCGCTTGGGCTAGGAGCCGAGTAAGAGCTGGACGGACCGGAGCTGGGAGCGCCATATGAGCTGGATGGAGCTGATGGATAAGGTCCACCGCTGTTCGATCCCGGGCTAGGTGCTAAGTACGAGCTGGAAGGAGCTTGTTTGGGTGCACCATATGAGGAAGAAGGAGCTGAAGGATAGGGTCCTCCACTGTTGGCACTTAGACTGGGAGCAGAGTAGGAGCTGGAAGGAGCTGAGGCCGGAGCACCATATGAGCTAGAGGGAGCCGCTGGGTAGGAGCCTCCGCTATTAGCTCCAGGGCTGGGTGCAGAGTAGGAGTTGGACAATCCGGAGCTGGGAGCTCCATAAGAGCTGGAAGGAGCTGATGGATAAGGTCCTCCGCTGTTGGCTCCGGAGCTGGGAGCCGAGTAGGAGCTAGAGGGAGCCGCTGGGTAGGAGCCTCCACTGTTTGCTGAGGGACTTGGAGCCGAGTAGGAGCTCGATGGAGCAGCAGGTGCTCCATATGAGCTGGACGGACTTGCCGGATAAGGTCCACCACTGTTTGAGCCGGGGCTAGGAGCCGAGTATGAGCTGGATGGAGCAGCAGGGTATGAACCACCACGGTTAGCACTGGGGCTGGGCGCTGAGTAAGAGCTGGACGGACCAGAGCTGGGGGCTCCATACGAGCTGGAAGGAGCTGCCGGATAAGATCCACCAACGTTGGCGCTCGGGCTGGGTGCCGAGTAGGAGCTGGACGGACCGGAGCTGGGTGCACCATATGATTTGGATGGAGCTGCTGGGTAGGATCCACCGCTATTGGCACTTGGGCTGGGCGCAGAATACGATGAGGAAGGCGCGCTGAATGATGAGGACGAAGAGTGGGAGCTGCTGCTGCTGCTGCTCGGGGCACCATAGCTGGAAGAGGGTGGCGATATAGGACGGAACGAGCTAGAGCTTGAGGGAGCGCCGTACGAAGATGAAGGGGGTGCAGGTGCAGAGGGTCCAGATGTGTAGCCGTTGCTACCCAGAACCTGAGTCTTGGAGGGGGCGCCGTAGTTGGTTGATGGAGCTGAAGGCAAGGGCACGAAGCTGCTCACGCTGGGAGCTCCATAGCTGGAAGAGGGAGGTGCTGGTGCGCCGTAGCTACTGGAAGGTGACTTGGGTGGGCCATACTTGGAAGCGGGGGGTGCTGGTGGTGCTGGTAGTGCGGGAGCACCATAGCTCTGGGATGGGGCTGATGACTTGGGTGGACCGTAGCTCGACGAGGGACGTCGTGATTGATGCTGCGATTGATGCTTCCTTGCTGGTGGTGGTCCGTATGTGCGGGATGGTGGTGCTCCATAGCTAGATGATGGGGGCGCTGGTCGAGATGGAGCTCCATAGCTAGAGGATGGTGGCGCTGGTCGAGATGGTGCCCCATAGCTGGAGGATGGTGGCGCTGGTCGAGATGGTGCCCCATAGCTGGAGGATGGTGGCGCTGGGCGAGATGGTGCTCCATACGAACTGGACGGGCGGTGCGCGGACGCCGGATACGGTCCACCAGAGGAGCCACCCGCTGGAGCTGAGTAGCTGCTGGACGGCGCTGGCCGCGAAGTGAACGAAGGCGCCGGACCCGAGGCGGGTGGCAAATAAGAGCTGGCCGGTGGGGCGCCATACTTGGAGGCGGGTCGGCCACCAGACGAGGAGGACGGCGGCAGATACGCATTGTTCAGCGGTGGCTCAGCAGCCACCAGTGCCACGAAGGCGACGGCAACGACGCCAAAAAGCTGCACAAATCGCAAAACAAAACGTGAAATAAACGAGGAAATTAGTTTTCTGTGGCATTGGAGGAGGTTGTTGGATGGAAGAGGGTGGGTGGTGGGGAGGTATAGTTAAAGTTCGATCTGCATCACTTACCAGTGCGTATGAGGAGCTCATCTTGGGGCGTCTCAATAGCGAATTGACCAGGCTAAAAAAAATAGAAACGAGACCAAATGAAAGTAAAGTGTCTGAGCGGAAAGTCGATTACGCTAATGTTGCATAAGTTTTTCATCTTCTTTTTTGAGCTCTGCGTTTATGATGCGCGAAATGAGCTTGGAACGAAATGGAAAACGAGCGATAGGGGTCAATCAAGAGGCTTCATTAATCTTGGCAGCCAACCAGCTGTCAATGCCAAGAACAGCGCAACAAGTGAAGCTGCTCAAGATGCTGGCCAAGCGGAAGGTGAGCAGCCGAGAGGTCAGGCAGTGAAAGAGCTGCTAATAAAGAAGAAGCTTACCGAGAAACTGGCCAAGTGGAAGATGGTAGGCAGCAAGAGCTTGAAGTTGCTCAGAAGGAGCTGGTGCAGCAGCTGGATTGGCTTCCAAGTCGTCTCTGATCAGACTTCCTAGAACTCCTCGATCAGGAAGGAGAAGCAGCCTAAGAGGAAGTTTTCCAAGTTGCCTGTTCGAGAAGTTCGCCAAGAACTTTGTGACCAAGAAGCTGGGCTAAGCTGTGTAGGTATTTGTTCCAAAGAAGAAAGAAGCTGGCCTAGAAGTTGGCCTAGCAGTTGACCTAGAAGCTGTATAAGCTATAAAGTAAGTTAAGTAGCTGGCCAAGAAACTGCCTAATAAGCTAGTCAAGCTACTGGCCAAGAACTCGCTGACCACCAAGCTGGCCCGGAAGCAGGCCAGCTAGCAATAGGCTAAGCAGCTGACGAAGAAGCCGAGCAGCTGGCCCAGCAACTGAAGCGCATCGTCACAAATCCCTCTCGAGCTGTTTGGCTTTATCATACGTAATTGGCTTTTTGTTGAAGTGCCAAAATATCACACACGCACACACACACACAGTATAAAGTGAAACTCTTGTTTTATGAATCAAATGTAGAGGGCTAAGGGGTTTTATATCTTTTAGCCAGGCTTGGGCACATGAAGTGAAGTGAAACTTTGCTTTTATGCTGGCAATTGTATAAAAAGCCAGGCTAAGGGTTTTAGCCAAGCCCTGCAGCTGCAGCTGGCTGGAGCTGAAGGCGATGACAACGTGGGCTGTTTTATGACTTGGCATTTACTCTAGCTCCCATTGCAACTCCCACCCGAAATTACTCTTCTTCTCTTCTCTTTTACTTGATTTTCTTTTCTTTTCATTGCTTTTCGGCTATTGTCAATTATTTGAGTTTTTCGTTGCTTGTTAGCCACAATTTCTTCACTTTCAATTTGTTGCTGTTGTTGTTGTTGTTGTCGCGTCATTTTTACTGCAGAAACAAAAATAAAGAGCTCCAAAGCCGAATTGTAATTATTTGTTGTTGCTTTGCAGCCGAGCCTCGAGTGTTGACTGCTTTGACCCGCTCACTGGCGCAATTACACAGTATTTCTGTGCATTTTTGTCATGTGCCAACATTTCTAATTGAGCACTGGCGCATTATATAACTATGCTCATGGCAAAGCGTTTAACATGCGCCGTCAGTGCTGAGGCCAAAGTGGCCTAAGTGGCCGCACCACTAAACTCGACGGATTCTACATTAAGGCTTTATGGGTCTATCAAAGACAGCTTGGAAGTTAACAAGTTCACAAGCGAGAGGTGCTCCACTGGGGAGTGCCCGACTAGCAGATACCGTGCAAGTTCGATTGCACATACAGGTACATTCATACAGGGGTAGGTATGGGGATAGACGCACACGAGGAGATATGGAAGTGAACTTCAGTTCTAGATTTATGATCTTAAGAACATTGACAGAACACTCTATTAAGTTCCGATTGTTCAAGCGAAAATGTCTACTAAGAGTTATCGAAATACTGAAACCTGACTAGACTGAGGTTCACTTCTCTCCACAGTATTCCTAATATACCCTGTCTACCTATTTATCATGAGACCATTGTCACATTTGTAAATGTCTTCGATGTTTTAGATGGAAGGACAGACGGAGCTACATGGCACGAAACCAATATACCCCGTTTGTATGTTTGCAATGATGCCTGAGGTATATCAATTATACACATATAATAAGCCTACTCAAGTTAATGTCTTTAGCTTGTAGCTTAAGTATGAACTAAGGTCATACAGACTGAAGGATAGACAGATGAACTCACGAGCGGACGAGCAGACGGACGGACTGACTGACTTGACGAGATCAGCTCGGATGACAGGGCGTAGCTCGCGCTCTCTTTCGCCTGTCACAAACACTTGCACAGAACCAATATATCCCACTTTAATCCACTTCCAATGGGCCAGACTGCTGTTGGGCTTGACTTTCAGTTAGACCCGGCCTGGCACACGGTTTCACTTTTTCGATAAACAACACACTTGGCCATCCTTTGCTGTCCTTTGGCCGCACTAACCGTTTCAGATGGCAACAAGTTTGATTTGGCTGTTGCTGCTGCTGTTGTTGAAGATGGTATGCTGCTCGCCCGATTGTCGATTGCAAACTACTCTGCGGTCTGCTGCGTCGCATGCACTTTTATACGTTAGCCGGCAAAGCTGAACGAATATCATAAAGCAATGAGCCAAAGACAAAAGACAGCGTCGCATCACAACGCGTTGCTTGGCGTCGCTGCGAGCTGCCGCTGCCGCTGCCACTGCCGCAGCTGAGGCCGAAGCCAACGCCACAGCCAGAGCCAAAAAGCAATGCTTCAATCCAAACACAATGAGCGGGCAACATGTTTTCAATTTCGTATTTTATGTAACTCCACAAATGCACTCTTCAAAATGCGAATCACTCCACGCTGCCAGCATCTACATTTGAGCATACCACAACAGCAACAACAACAACAACAACAGCGGGCAACAAGCTAGTTGGCTCTGAACATTAGAGACAAGTGGCTGACAGACTTGCTAATACCCTGTTAGCATACCTCCATTCATATTTACTACCTCGGATACATTGAGACGTCATTTCATTAGTTTGTCGGGGAATGAAAGTTGGACTGCAGATTATGCCAGACTATGCAATACCCTGTGAGTTACTTTGGGCTGTCTTCCTTTTGACTACATAAATTCAAGCTCATGCTTTGCTGAATAGTCGAATCTTGTGACTGTCATGAGTTGCCAGACTGGGCGATACCCTGTACACCAATTTTGTCATGTATAGTTTTTGATTGGTCAAGCACTGAAAAATCGGTGGGTTATAAGATACCCTATAAGCAATTAGTATATTTAATATACTATTGCTTAAAAAGCTAAAAAAGTAAAATTAAGTCTGAGAATATCTATCCTGACGAAATCGGATAAATATCAATAACGATTAAACTATCGAATCATGAATCGAGAGGGAACCTGGACAGCTCTCCTTCTGCTTGTTCTATACAAGATCACAAATGCAAGATATCCCATGCGTGCAACTGTCGTGCATACAGGGTATCGCTAGAGTAACAGCAATCAAGAAATATTCAATAGATGCATCATCTGTGACGTCACACAACCAATATACCCTACTGTACACACTCTCGTTTCGTGGGTATTTGTAATAGCAATAAGTAAAGGGGTTTTTGCTTTGAAGAGTTTTGCATGGATTGAGATGCCTGTGGGGCAAACTTGACACAGACACAGTCGCCCACCCGCTGGAAGCATGCATGTGTCTGTGAGTGTGTGGGGCAAGTTCAGTGGCGACATCAAGCCACGAATCGACAAATAGCCAAATCGCCAAATTGCCAAAAAGTGCGCCCACTGTGCGTATGCTGAATGGGAATTGCGCATACGCCCAGTGGCACGAGTCAAATCGGATCGTTTGGTTAATGCATTTTACAATAGTTTATTTTGGTGTTGTTGGGAACGTGATTTAGGCAACAGTTGGTGGGAACTCGGGCTTCTTCCAGATGTAGCTGGCCCAGGGAATGCACTCCTTCAGCAGGTGCATGTAGGCTAGTCCATTGGGGCAGTCGACTTCGGTGGCAGCTGTGCCGAGTGTCTCGCAGAGCCAGTACTTGGCCGGGTCGAAGTGATGGGGGTATGTCTGGCCGATTTCCGACTCATCCTTGCAGGCCGAACGACCGGCATCACCATTCACAGCAACAACAAATGCGGCCAAAACGGCGCAGAGGACAAAGACTACAATACGAAGAACGGAGACGTGGATAAATGGAGTCACTATGTCAATATATCAATATACGTATATAGTGAAACTATATACCCACCGGCTTTCATGGTTGGTTGAGAAGGTTTCTAGGAGTTATGTGACTGAAACGTGCAGCACTTCGACCTTTATATGGAGTCCCAACGCGAGTCTAGCCATAAAAGACAAAATAAATGCGAACAGAATTGAGAACAAGCGCATCCGTTGATTATTATCACAGCATGATAACATTATCAGCAGAGCGGTAGAGAGAGAGAGAGAGAGAGGGAGATAGAGAGTGAGAGGCGTGTTCCTATATATAATGTCAGTTACTCAACTAATTGATTTGATTTCTGACAGCAAAGAAAAACAACAAAAGCAAAAACAAAGCGGACAGAAAAATAATAGAAAGTGCAGGAAAAGCAAGAAATTTGATTTTATTTTAAAATTATTTTGATTGACGTTTCAAGGTTTTCTGTTCAACAGCCGAAAGAAAGTACAAACTTAATTAATTGAAATACTACTGATAGCCATTTAATCAGATGAAACTAAAACAAACTTCAGATGCAATCAGTTTTTGTATACCCTCAACCCATTGAAAATGAGAAATCAGGGCATAATGGTTTTGTGAAAAGTATGTAACAGGCAGAGGGCAGCATCGCAGATCCCATGAAGTATATATATTCCTGATCAGGACGACGGTCTAAGTCGATATACCCTATATATATATGGTTCTAAGAGCTAGAGAGCTGATATATTGCATTTTTCATCGAGAATTATAGATTTTTTTTTTTCGTTTTTTCAGCCTACTTTGAACACTATTAGTGTATATACATTATGTACATACATTTGATGAATACGAAGATTTTGTAATTTACAGATTTGGGACCACGCCCCCATCACCCCCAATTTGTATAAAACGTATTTCAAGTACTACAGACTTGCGCATCGAAATATACATTTGAATATTATGATCACGTTCTGAAAGTCTCTCCCACACTGCAGCGCAGCCCGAGCGCAGTCGCTGCTTACTGCGCAGTTGGCAGAGCGCGGGATTGTACGTGCGTGTGTATGTTTGTGTGCATAAAAAAAGTGCAGAATGAGTAGAATATTAGCTTGGAGGGTTTAGGGTATCTCCTGGTCGAGCTGTAATTATTTTCAATATTTAGAATTTTTAAATATTTATTTTTTATCCATCATCGTGAATATTCTATTTATATTTCCTATTGTATATAAAATATTTTTGTAATAGACTTTTTATTTTATTTTTTTAGAGAATAACTAAAGTTTTTTTTTTTACATACTACTCGTAACTAAATGAAAACTAGCATAACAATTTGATGAGATGAACTACACTAAATTATGATAGTTATGATTTATTAAAGCCAATTTGTTATTGTCTAATATTTATGTAAATTTCTATGTAAATAATTATAGATATAAAAAAATGGATCATAAACTGATGAATAGTGAAGAGGAGGACTAATAGCAAAGCAATGACAGCAGGAGAAGCAATTGGTGCAGGAGGAGCAGCAAGGGTCACAATCTCTTAACTTCACGTTGCCTCCTGCTCCATATTATGCTCCTTCTTCTTCAAATTCTAACTTATACTTCAACAAGAGAGGTAAACTCTGACCCTTCTTTTGCTTCTGCAGCCACTTCCTACTGTTACTTAAATTTAAGCAATATACTTTACTTTGCTTAAATACTGGATAAATAATGGATTTACCCTTAAATAATATCAAATCTATTTAGAATTCAGCTCCACCTTTCATGTTATGCCTTTGTCAATAAAATGAATATTTTGGCCCAAGCGCCGCTTTATCAAAAGTCTATTTGGCTTAAATAGCAAAAAATAAAAACATCTTTTGGCTGTTTGTTGTTGTTGTATTTCATATTTTGTAGAGCTCTATGCATATTGATTGACGAGCTGCTTTGTTTAATGGCCACTGAGCCCGGCAGCGATGCCATTAGCATAGTCTCTGGTTGCACAAAGGCCTGGGCCAGCATAACCCAATCAAACTGTTGAACAATATAATTATGCTCGTGCTGTAATGTGGATTCATTTAAATTGCAAAACTGGCCAAGAAACGTTTCCGCGCAGTTCGTATTTATTTATTTTTCGCAAATTACATATTTAACACACATTTATTTATACATACGCATATTTATTTTGGCTGATATGTTACATCTTTTGTTAACTGTTTAGCGCTTTGTGTGTGGCTTTTATGTGCCGTGGCTGACCCCCTAAAGCGCTTCGTGCCGAACACTTGACCAACATAGATGCCCGAGTGTGGCTGGCAAAAAGCAACAGCAAAGCTATCACGAAATAATCTGAGCCAAAAACAGTTAACACATTGATGAATAAAAGCAAAAAAGGCCAACAAGTCACAGAAAAAAGGCCAAAATCTATTACAAAATGCTTAAAAAGCAATTACAGTTTCCGCATTGAACTGTGCGGCTAGCAGGTGCCAATGGAGTGAGCGAGACAGAGAGAGAAAGAGACAGAGGGAGATGGAGAGAGGATGACTTGAGTCCCACTGCGTTTGGGTTCATTTAATGGCAGTTGCGTAGCTAGGAAAGGGCTAAGAGAAGGGCAGGGCAGGGCAGGCAGCGATCAGGTAAAAGAGAGAGAGAGAGAGATAGAAAGAGGGAGAGAGAGAGAGAGAATGATTTCAGCCTCTCCCCCTGTTATAGGGGAGAAGGCAGAAGACAAATGCTCAGCCTCAGCAGACAGAAAGAAAGAGAGAGAGAGAGAGCGCTAGACAATGACTTGATCGTCCCGCCGGGCTTCACTTAATGAGCGTTGTGTATAGTCAATTAAGACTGTAGTTTGCTTGAATTTCGAGCATTTCGTTAAAGACGATGACGAAGATGATTGCACAGGTTACAGGCGCTACAGGTGCGACAGGTGCGCGGAGGGGGCAGCTGCACGGCAGGCACTAGGGCAGAGGCAGTGGCAGTTGCTCATTATCGATTAAGTGGCTACGCTTAGCGTAAATTCCATTACATGCTGGCGACTGGAGCAGGGGCAGGCGGCCGGGGAGGAGGCGTGCTGGCAGCAGTCATTGCACAAGCAACATCTGATGTGTCCGTATCAGATGATAAGCTCTAAAAATAGCTAGAAAAACAGCTAGAAAATCTAAGGCAATTTGCAGAAAGTGCTTTTGCTTGCTTCGCATTTAGACAGCTGTCCCAGATAAGGAGCCCAACCCAGGCACCCGGGGCACCCAAATCGAGCATCGCCATCGAGCGCTCGCACGGGAACACTATAAATATGCTTGCAGAATGCCAGCAACTGCAACATTTCCATTCGAGACACGCAACAAAATGCATTCAGGTTAGAAGTCGATGCCCTTTGGTGTTTGTCAAGAGTGAAGAGTGAAGAGTTTATCCCGTCTCTTTGTTTCAGCCACCTTTCTGAGCTTCCTGCTTCTGGGCATCTTTGTCACGCTGGCCTCGGCCTACAACGGCCAAGACATCTATGCGGAGCCCAACTGCGACGTCGTGCAGGATCACTCGCGCAAGTTCCGTGACATCTCCGACCCCACGCACTACTGGGTCTGCCCGGAGGGCCAGGAGAAGGCCGACTACATTCAGTGCCCCGACAACTACGCCTTCATGGAGCCGGAGCAGGCCTGCGTCGTCTGGGAGGAGTGGAAGTGGATCGAGCCATACACCAAATAAATAAACATTTGCGATCTAACCTTGTCGTAAATAAAAAACAGCGCAAAAAAAAAAAAACACAACCAAAACTTCTTTTCAATCTAATATCTGATGCGCATTTCACATCGATATTCTCGCTCATGGAGTAAAAAGCAGGTATATTGGTATTGTGTCAGGTATGCCTCTTCTTCTTAACATCTGGTATATGGTATACTTCAGTATAGCCTAGGCTGGCAGAACTCTAGCTTTGCTATTCTCGCACATGAAATTGAAACAGGGATATTGGTTTTGTATTAGAGTCTCCTTTAATTTTTATTATGATTCTTCTATTGTTCTTTAGGTCTATTCGGGCAAATTTAGTTTAATCTTATTTATATTTATATTAATTTCCTTTGTTTGTCAATTAATTTGTTGGCCAAGTTCTGATTGGATTTGATGCCATCGATTCTGTGTCAAAGTAAATTAATTAATTACATGAGCAAACTTTTTGGCATGCATTGCTGTGTCCTGCCCTACGCCACCCCCTGCTCCGCCCTCGGCTCCGACGTGACACCTGTCCAGCAGCTCTGCGACTGCGGCCAAAGTTGGCGAAAAACTTTGCAGTGGCTGCGTATCGAAAAAGTTTGCCCATGTCTCTCAGCTGTCTCCGCATAAATATACTTATGTAATCAAATCTTTATTTATTTTGGAGTGTTTCTGCCGAAATTTCAAACTATAGCAGCTTTCTGAAGAACTTGTAAATTATTGAATGATATGAATTGCTCGGAGATCGTTTCCCAGTAACGCAACAATTTCATTTGAATTGGCTTGGCTTGAAGTCTTTAATTTGCATACCCTGTAACTCGAATAACTCATAATGTGTTTCTGTCAGATGAATTCTTGACTAGCTTGAGAGCCAACTTCTCCATTCTCCCACACCAATTGAAGCTACATAATACAAGTAAACTAGAGTCGACTCTTCTTCTTCGATCCTTGAAAAGTAATCTGAGCTTGCTCTTAGCGAGTGTCTTAGCTCATGTTGGCAAATTGATATACCCAATACGATTCTCGAGATTATAAATGATGTCTTTAAGATTTGATAGAGTTTTTCTGAATCGCCGCTTGGTGGTGTTTCAATAACCTAAAACTCACATCAAAATCGCATGCAAATTGAGCTGTTGAATATGTCTTTTGAATACCTCTTTTATATCGCACAGATCCCCTAGCCCCTAACATTCCTTGCTGCTGCCATAGGCCAAAACTTTTGCTTTGGCTTATATGTTCCATATTTATAAACTGAAAAAAATATTGAATTAGGTGAAAGTTCAAGTCGTGCACACCCAACTAGAGCCGCCCATGACCCTATTCCCAACAGACTGGCATTTTATTCTACGTGATTCTTGTTTTACATTCATAAGCTGTAAGCTGCAGCAGCCTCTACAGGGTATTTCTAAGTCGTATCAAATCAAATATCTTAACACATTTCCGCTCTCAAAGCAGATATGAAAAAACTTCTGACATTGAAAACTTCAACTGCTCATCATGGGAGAGATAGTATCTTCGAGTCGTGCACACCCAGCTGGAGCAGCATGCCGCATCTCTTCTTAGGGCTCTGGCCATATCAGACATCTGCGAAGCTTTATTGTATTTACAGTGTCTCCCAGTCATGCACACCCAAATCGGAGCTTAGTTGCCTCTGTCCACAAAATGTCGGATGCCAAATCATAAAACAAAAACAAATTTCATTGCGCACACAAGGCAACTGCTATGGCCGCCTCGATTCCCATGTGAACTGGCTTGGCTTGAGCTTGAAAAACATACAGCAAATGTAGGAAATAAACTAAATGCAATGAAGTATATTTAACATATTTGAGGCAGTTAAATAAATTATGCGTGCCGAGCCGTTGACAAGGCGCAGTTGTGTCAATGGCAATGCGAACATTTTGTTTCCAGTGTGCTTAGAGTCGCAGCTGGAAGTAGTAGAGGCATACATACATATATATAAATATATGATATGTTGTATCTGGTAAACGATAATTAGGCAGTGCGTGTCTGTTGTTGCGCTTGTAATGTTATCTAACACCTTCGATTGGCAATCAAAGCCGATGCCGTCGAAGCAGGTAGAGGCAACAGCAGCAGCAGCAGCAGAGGCGGCAGCAGAGGCGGCAGCAGAGGCAGCAGCAGCAGCTACTACAATCAATCAAGTGTGATGGCACAGACATATTCATTGAACGAGCGCTACGAGTTGACGCTGCTCCAATTTCGTTGGGGCTTAAGAAAAAAAAAAAAAAAGCGAACGTAATAATAAAAATAAAAATATGCTTCATTATTTATTTGTTCAAGTAAAAGTCATAGAGCAATGCGAAGGCCCCCAACAACCGAAAACGCAAGACAGCATTAAAAGTGAAAAGTACTTGAATGAATCTCTGTTAGAAATCAAATGCAAACAACTTGTCGCTGCTGCCGGCTCAGTTCGGCTGGCCCGGCTAAGGTGGCTCGCTCGAGTGGCTCACAGTGGCCCAGAGCTCTCAAGTGCTTTTCGGGAAGTGTTGCTCATCGCCGTCATCATCAATGGCAATAGCAATATATAATGAATATAACTTCAAGTTTTGCTTAACTGCTTTATGCAAGCACAGCGAAAATGACGGCTTTGTTGTTGTTGTAGTCGGTGTTGTTGTTGATGTTGTTGTTGATGTGTGCCCCAATTATGATTTTTGGCTTGAAGAAAGTTTGAATGGCCTTGACAAGGCCCATCGAAGACAAGGCAAGGCAAGAGCGCCAACAGCCGTAGAGAGTAGAGAGATAGAGAGAGAGAGAGAGAGAGAGAGAGTGAGAGAGAGAGAGAGTAAGAAAGAGAGGGAGAGGGACAAAGAGAGAGAGAGAGAGAGAGAGAGAGAAAAGGGAAAGATAAAAAGAGAGGGAGAGAGAGAAAGGGACAGATAGAAAATGAATGAGAGGTGTAGCGGTAGATAGAGAGAGCATGACAGGCAGACATCGAGAAAGAGAGTGAGACATAGAAAGAGAGAGAGAGACAGGCTAGGTTTAGGGAGAGAGAAATAGTAATGAGAAGTATATAAAAAATATAGAGGTAGAGTGATAGAAAAAGAGAGAACGAGCGAGATAGAAAGAAAGCGATATATGAAATAGAAATAGATAGATGATATAGGTATGAGAGAGACAGATAGAGATATGATTGAGTGAGATAGAGATACGTACATCTATACACATATCTACCTGAATATATGCATAAGCTCAATAGCAATATAAACATATTCATATATACAATACACATAAATATGTAGATTGACTCATGGCGCTGGCTTGAGTCATACGCAATTGAAGCAGCTGCCACGACTCATAATTGTTATCATTATAAATAGTTTTGGCCCTTTGCCGCTGAGCTATCAGAGTCGAAATTGGCAGAGCAGCTGCAACACTTAAAGACGCTAAATGAGTGTATTTATTCGTATGACTGTCGCTTCGTGATGCGCTCCTCAAATAACCCGCAACTAGTTTGCACAACAGCAAAATAAACTCTATTCATATTACCCCAGACCCAGACCCAGGCCCAAACAATTGTTGCTGATTCAGATTTTATCAAGGCTATCAACAGTTGGCCCAAAGAAAAAACCCTTCTTCACTTTGATTTGCCGACAATTATAAAAGTTTCCAAAGTGCTTTAAACTCAGCTGATAGATTATGCCAATTATAACTAACTTGGCTCAAACTGAAGCTATTTTCATCTGGCAAATTGCAGATAGAAAATCCGTAATTATTGCCAAAGTCTTGCTCTAAGTTTAGCTCCAGCCAAAACTAAAATGATTTATGTAATAGACACCTTCGCCCTCTAAACTGATTCTTTATTAAAATTTTATTCAAATTTGTACCGATCAAAATTGGGCCCCAAGCACCAAGGCTTTAATTTGAACGAGGCTTCATTTAAGCAGATGAAGATTCATGGAGTTCAACTTTGAACTTTGAACAGGGTTAACGAATTTTCAAATTACATATGAATTAATGATTCAAATCAATCAAAACAGCTTTTCAAATCAATCAGCAATGTGCAATGGGCGCGTAGTGCCATTGACTGATAGCCTCGTTGATTATAAGCCTGATGGGATCCTGTATACAGATCTGTGTTAACAGATAGCGTTATGCATGTGTGTGTGTGTGTTGGGTTGTCAGTCAGCCAAAATGACAAATTGACATGTCGCAAAAAATGATAAATCTAAATGAAGACAGGTGGTACAGCAGATAAAAGACAAAAGCTAAAGAAAAAACAGCAACGACAACGACAACGGCAACAGAAAGCAGCCAAATAAATGACCTTTCATCCGAGAGTGACAAATAAATGCAAAAGCTCTCAAATTGGGGTCCGCCGGCGATCTACCAGCGACGGCAATTGATATGAAGTTGGCCATAGGTCAGAGTTCACGGCGTAACAGACGCACACATACACCCACACGCAGACACACTCTCGCACACAAATGGGCAATTACTGTGGCAGAACTTCCCAACTTTAATTCAGTTCAAGTCCGTTGCTGACGTCATTGACATCAGCGTGGAGAGCAGCTCATCTGAGACTTTTAATAAATCATTTCGTTCTTTAAATGCCATCAATAATTCACGGCGGCGGGCAGACGCTGCGTATGCGCAATTTATTTACTTTCTGCAATTCTAGCCCGAATCGCCGTCAATCCTCATTAATGCATGGGCCCAAAATCTATTCTGTAAATAATGAAAATGTATGACATTAAAAATTTACGAATCATTCGCAAAACAAATCAAAGTTATCTAAAAGAAGCTAATACAAATTACCTATAATTGGAAATTGGAATTACACTTACAGCGACACTAATGGCAACAATGGCATTGTGAATCCCCCTAGCAGCGATTGAGGGAGAGTGAGAGAGGCAGAGTGGCTGAGTGCGAGCTTTCACCACATTACCCCTCAAGCAAACAGCTGATGAACCAGCTGGAAAGCGCAGATGATTTGCCGAGCGCACTGGAAGTCAGCTGGCATATCCTACGGCTGGAAAGCGATTCATTTTGACAGGCCAACAATTAGTGAAGGCAGCTCCGCCTACATGACAGTTGTGTGCGTGTGTGTATCCGTGAGTCTGTGTGCGAGTGTTCGTTTGTATTGGTGGCAAGGCCACACCCACGCGGCCATGTTTGAATGAAATGACAGGCTGCGCGCCCGACAGCAGCTGAAACGAGAAAGTTGCTCAGCAGCGCCAGAGAAGGGAAGCCGAAGTGGAACGAAATGGCAACGGAACACACGTTAATGGTTTGCAAACACAAACAAGAGGAAGAATGAAAAAAAAAAAACCGTATATTCTTCACAGCAACATGAACATGAACCCAGTATTGGGAATTTAGGTTACACATTTTTAGCAGGGACAGCAAATTGCTGTTATTGTTGCTGCTGCTGTTCTTGTTGCTGTTAACTTAAGTAAGGTCATCGAAATGTCAAAAGTTGCATTTTTCGATTTGACACACACACACACGCACACTTGCGCACACATGCAGAGTATAAACAAAAGGCGTCACGCACTCACCGAGTTTCATGTAGCAAAGTGTTTGTCGCGTTGTAATAATTAACATCGAAACACACACACTCACGGCTATAATATACACACACACACACACACACACAACTATCTACCCACACACATCGCAATTAATTTGCAAGCTTTGCCTGCGTCACTGTTTTGTCGCCATGACGAAAATACTCGTTTGAATACTTATTGATCGCACTTTTTCTTTTCGTATATTACCCTTTTGCCCAACCGCTTCCCTGCCTCCCGCTTTCTCGCTTGCTCCAGCAACGATTTGTGGCCAATTTTCGTCGTTGCCTCTTTGCCTCTTCCTCCTGCTTGCTCGCTCTGGCTCGCTTACACAGCTCAACACTTTCGGCGGCCATTTTGACTTCGATGCTCCCGTGGGCGCCTTAAAAATTCCACCACTCATGTGACAATCACACACACACACACACACACACACTCACGCATTTATAGAGAAGTTTCTCAATAGATATTTGTTGTTCCGTTTTACTGCTTGCCCATTGCTCGTTTGTCTTTGTTGTTTTGTCTTATTTGATTTTAGTTTATGCTGCATCTCCCTCACCCTCACTGGGCTGCGCTCTCTCGCTCTCTTTCCACTCCAACTCACTCGCTCGCTCGCTCACTCTCTCTCACACGGGCTCGCCTCTTGGTTGGCTGCGCAAACGTCAAGCTTAATTTATTTATTTTAATTTTATTGACATTATTCCGTTATTCTGTTTGCGATGATTCTATTATATACATACATATATATATATTTATTTATACACTTTATGCATTACGAGCTGCTTATTGGCATTTGAGTGCTCTAAAATTGCAAACGATGTTTCCCACTATCCTGTACAGTACTTTCACTCCAGCTCGATTAATTTAAATGCTTATTGACCTTTGGCTTTAGTGGCCTTAATCAATTTATTAGCCACGCTTAAAGTGCGCCTCCATACACATCCCACGCAGCTCAGCTGTTGTAATTCAATTCCAATCCGTTGCAAATTACAGTCCAACCTTCATCCTTCGCCCTTCCGCACGCCCCTCGCCTCTTCAGCTAAAGAGCCGCAGCTCGTGTTGCTCTTGCGTAATCTTTGCAGCTGCTTTGAACACGAAGAACCTCAACTTAAGCCCAACGACTGGCCAAAGATAGCTCTGTCCAAGGTTACCTTTGGCTGAGCATAGAAACTTGAGAGGCGTATAAATATCTCTCGTAGATGAAACGCGCGGCCTGCAAGCCTGAGGGGAATTCATTATACTGTAACATTCTGTGAAGCGAATGTATTTATTATCAAATAGTCTATTTCGAGTATCCATTTCACGCATTTAGAGAAACACGAGCGGCTGTAATCTATGCAATGTAATCATTGTTTACACATTACTCTTCATAAATTCATGAATTTATGCTAAAATATTATATATATTTAGAGTATTTATTGAAATCTTGCTTATTAGAGTTTGCAATAAATATTCACTTCTTAAACCATAAACACTCTTAGAAGAAGGCAATAAAATATATTCCAGATGGAATCTCTTTCTTCCAAATTCGGATACGTATCCATTTCAAGTGTAGTCACACGTAACTCTTATTCAAGTCTATTTTAAATAAGCCCTACTCAGACTACACCTTACTTTTGCAACCTTAATCAGTGGAAAATTCAGCTAAATGTCTGTCAGTCTGTACCTGAGTGTCACTCTCAGAGGCATCTGTCACTTTTGAGCATCAAGTGAAGTCAGTTGAATGTCAAAGCATTAAAAATCACTTGCAGCTGCACTCCAGGGGGGCACGCAGAAAGGGCTGTCATATGCTGTGAACAGAGGAGCTCAGAGAGTCTGTTTGCCTGGCAACCGCTGTCTATCCGGCTGTCAATATCACAGCAGACAGGATCAACAGACAGGATGAAGCCATCAGGCTTTTATGCCAACAACAGAGTGCGCTCATATTATAGATAGATAAATATGTTTTATAGGAAAATTATAATTTAAATCAGCCCTCAGACACGAACCACATTTCAGTTTCCGTTTCAGTTTCAGCTTCAGTTTCAATCCAATTAAGTCAGTGGATGGTTAGTTTATGTTTCGAAAAGCAAACACACTCGCAGAGCTGTTACAAATTTATAAAAAATCAATAGATTGTAGGCATATATCAGGAAGAGAAGGAGGAGGAGGAGGAGGCGGGGAAGGCGAAGGCACTTTCTACCTTGGCCACAACGACACAAACAAGCCCAAGTACAGCGTGAAATTTTACAAGTGTTGCTTTTGTTGTTGTTGTTGTTGTTGTTTTTGTAACTGGTGGTTGGTGGTTGTGTGGTGCTGCGTGTATATACATATATTTAATGTGCGGGGGCCGTTGCCTGTTGTGGGTGGTGTTTGTCTGTTTTACGGCTCGCCAACGTTCGAACAGATGCCCCGCAGAAAGCCGTCATCTAATTACAAGAAGACACATTGCTTGCCGAGCGTAATATGCCTAGCATAACTCCCATGCAGAGCTCGGCTTTAGCTTTAAGCATACTCGATTAGAAATGTTTCCTTTTCCATTGTCGCACACTGAAGGCATTTGAAAAGGGCTCCAATTGAAGGTGACTTGACTCAAATTTCTGTTTATCATGCAGAAAATAAAATATTAATTACGGCAGGTCGCTAGCTCACAACTGGCATCAAATGTCAACCCGAAAACCCATTTGCACTTACCTAATTGCTCGACAAAATCCTTTTTGGGTCGCACAGTTAGCTGCGAATTAGAATAGAATTAGCTTTTTGAGTGCGAGGCAGAGCGATGCTATTCTCTCCTCATCTACAGCGATTCTACACTGTGTGTAGAATCGCCAATGTTGACAATGTGCCCGAAGGCACTGCTTCTTATATATTCTGTAAGTATAACTAACGGTTAGTAAGTCTATCACATGCAGAAGGAGACGTGATAGTCTATACATGATAGTCTATACATTATACGTGATAGTCTATATGTAGAATGGGCAGAAGAAGAGCTCAATATGCTCAGCTAGGTAGCGCCGTAGAGCAGCTCTCTTATATGTCGTCGGCTGATCGAGCGTAAAGTCTAGTCCAGAGAGAGGCTCAAGAGTTCGGGTTGCTTGCTGATGTCGGAGTCTGAGTTTGAGTTGGAGCTTGAGCTGTTGCTCTCTATATAAAGGCAAGTGTGAAGCAGCCCTGCTTCAGTTGCATTCCTGGCCAGTTGGCGACCTGTTGGCGACCTGTTGGCTGCTCTTCTTCTTCTTCTGCGTGAGTATGGGAAGTAATAATAAATAAATTAGCTATTAATATTAAGTATACATATATTATTTTACAAGAATTATTTGTTAACAATAATTATAATGGTAAAATTCTGTTCTATATTAGAGTAATGATTTTTATGCATTATTATCATTAAGTTAATAATCATTAGCATGGTTCATAATTAGTCAATTTTATAACTGGCATTAAATTGATGATCATTAAGATTATAATTCTTTTTTTTTTTTTTAGATAAGTGCGATGAATGCGCCGGACTGCAGATGAGCAACTGTTTTATGCCCACCTACTCTACATTCTCATCTCACCTCGGATGCCGCTCATCTGGGAATCAGAGGAGAGGTGTTCTACGGTCTCTAGTTGCTTTATAGTCCGACTTCTTCGATAGCTTCTTTTTTTCAGTTTTGCCTTCTGTGATTTCAATTTCAGAAACTTCATTTGCCACGCACTTTTGTTGAGTGTAACTGTCTTTCGAAGCATTTGGCTGGCAGTTTAAATGGCCGCCGCTCTGCTCGCCTTTAGTCCATTGTGTGCAGTTAAAGGAGCTGCGTTCTGCTTCCGTCTGCTTTCTATAAATATGCCTCTGCTCTAGCTTTAGTTGCGTGTTTTGTGTTCATTTCTCTGCAGCTGCTTTTGGCAATGCTGCAGGCGACCCACATCCACGCTCCCGCCCATGCCCGCGCCCACGCCCACGGCACATGTCTTCGCCGTTGGCAGAAATAACCTTGTTTTCAACCACTTTCCGACAAGCCAAAGTACGTTAGCCCGACTCTGGCGACGTCGACGTCGACGCCGACGTCTGTGCTATATAATTTTTACCTCAATACATACATGCATATATATTTATACAGTTATGTATTTAGTTGTGCTATGTGCTGATGCTTAAGTCGTGGCTCACACGCACACCTGCTGTGGCACACCTTGATTTACCTTACGGTTGCACCTGCTTCTGCTTCTGCTCCTGCTGCTGCTACTGCTATTGCTGCTTCTTCAGCTGCTGCTGCTGGCCTTATCGATCTGTGTTTTGTGGCCTTAAGCTTCAGTTTGCTCCACCATTTTCCACACATTTTCACTGCGTTTCAGCAATACGTAATTGCCTTTACGTGGCCAAATTTATAAGATTGCATCTCTCTCACTCCCTTTCTCTCTCTCTCCCCCCATATCTCTCTCTCTATATATATATGTAATTCCAGTTTTAAGCACACTTTCGTAAAACTCTCAGCCAAATAAAGCTCTTTAAGTAGTTCTGAGCTCTACATTTTCCAAAGTTTAACGTACGTGTGTGAGTGGAATGTACAAGTGTGTGTGTGTGTGTGAGTTTGCTATGTAAGCATTATGAAATATAAGGCAGGCATTCCACACAAATTCCTAATATCGCGCTTTACCCTTGGTTTGACTTCTACTCGAACTGAATCCAATTTATAGTTGAATGAATCGCGTGGTTTATAAATAAACAGCGAGAGCTTAATGAATTATTTGCCTATGATATGTATGCGAGATAGGCACGTATATCATATAGTATATACGTAAGTTTGACATAGACTTAATGTGTCGTTACACAATGAACAGAGGCATAGGTAAACAAAAAGTTATATTAAAGTTATAAATAAGTTTGTGTCGATAGCAGGGGCAGAAGAAGAGTAGTAAGAATCGTATATCATCCATCTATTATCTGGCAGCAAACGGATTCCATGGGACGAAGCACAGCAAAACAGCTTGACATTTTTTTGTGAATTGCTTGAATGAACAGCCACGAGCCATTGTGCAGGACGGGAATCTTCTGTGGCTTCTCTGACTGAGTGCGACAACCCATTGAGACGTCACTAAGAGTTGCCCTGACAAGTTGTGGAACATCGATGACAGCGTTGATGTGTATCGCACTGACTTTTGGGAATATCTCTGTTAAATGTATATAATAATGGTTTTGAGTAGAGCTTGAACAGAGATCGATTCATATTATATATTTTCATAGATATATTTAGATTCTTAAACTTGAGTTTCCTTAACATAAACATTTATATACTTACATATAAACATTGTCAAGTTTGTCTATCTATATTTAATATATTCAGCACTTGTAATCTTCTAGCATACAATATGTCATAATATGTATCCATATATACCATAAGTCGCGAATTTGAGTTTAAAAATAAAGTCAATTTGAACAAGTTCAAAACGTATCTCGATGAGCTAGAAACGTCAAATAGAACTGAAAATGTCAAAAAATGCTAAACCAAATGTCCTTTCCTTTATGAATTTGAGTGTAGGTCTGCATAAAAGGCAGCAGGAATACCCTGGCGGGCAGTTCTGGCTCAACAAATTTGCATAAAACTCAGTTTTTGGTGCCAAAGGCAAGTTATGTTTAGATTGACTAAATCAAGCAGGCAAGCTAACTAGAAATCCTTTTACAATATTTGACACATTTTCCTTGATTCTCATTCTAAATTGAGCAATCTCAAGTATTCAGTTAAGAATTTATTCCCCAGTTTAAGAAAGTTTTACCTATTTATTCATATCGCCTGGAATTGGCTCAGTTAACTTTTACTCAGAGACCAAGTCGCTGAGCTCTCTTTATTTTGATGAAAAAGTTCAGAGTAGTTAACACAATTTGAATGCATAATGCGACGGCCCACTTGGGCTAACAAATTCTCATTATAGTTTTCAAGGACAAACCCTTGTCAGAGGCTTTGCTCTCAGTGGCGAATCAAAGGACAATGGCTTCAGCTTTGAGCGGGCATAAGTTAAATCTTGATAAATTGCAACAAAAAACGACTGACAAATGATGAATGACAAAAGAAATCGCCAGCGAGAGAGAGAGAGAGAGGGACAGAGAGAGGGAGACAACTGCAGACAATTGGTTGGCGATGCTAATCAGCAGCAAGTGCAGCTGCAATGCAGTCGGCACATGAAACTGATAGAAACTAAGGCTAGATGCAGAAAAAGAGTTTACTTACAAATTAACCGATTATGTAAAGGGATAGAGAAAGGGAGAGTGAGCGAGAGGGGGCAGCCAATGCGTGCCTTACATAAGCCCCAAAAAGTATGCTATATGAAGTGCAAACAGAAATAAACAAAGCAAAAGTACAACAACAAGAGACAAGGCAGGTGAAAAAATAGTAAGAAAAATGCGCGCTGCCTAGACAGGTAGAAATTGATTTTCTTTTGCGTGGGTGAGCCAACGCTAAAGGTAAAGAGCGAAGAACGAACGCGGCGCGAATAGAATTTTATTCAAATGTGCCCAGCGAGCCGCAAGTAATATGCATGGGAAAACTGTGAAGGCGCTCAGCGCTTGACAGTGGCAGGGAAGCAGGTGGGGCGGGGGCTGGGGGGCTGGTGAGCGAGGCAGGAGAGGTTCAGCCAGCGAGCCAATTGGTGGGCAGCCACAGGCAGGCGCATGCGTCATGTCCTGCGCCGTGGAAAGCTCCGAAAGAGACCTGAGCTGGAATTCCAGCCTGAATACCGACAAAAACACACACACACAGCCACAGCCGCAGCAGCAGCAGCAGCAGCAGCAGCAGAAGAAATGAAAATAACGGTATAGCAGCAGCTACGTGCGAGCAGCGCCAGACAGAAGTTACCTTTGCTCCTGCCCGGACGACACAACGCACGCTGCCAACTGCTGCTGTCGTTGCTCACTTTGCAAAATCCATCAAATAAAATAGAAAAGAAAATAGGAAAATTATAAATAAATCAACAGCGAAATAAACGAAAATTCAATTGCGTGGGCGTGGGCAGCGTGAGTGAAACGAAAGGGTATCAGCGCGTTCGGGTTGACTCCGCGTTAAGTTTGTTCAGTGCAACGGTTTTTACATAACTCGACCACAGAGAGAGCGAGAGAGAGGGCGATAGTTGCTTTCCTGCCAACTCCGTTTTTGTGGACGCAACGAACGTGGCGTCCAACGAGGCCAACAGCAGCAGCAGCGCCGCTGGTGGAGCCAGCGGGAGCAGCGCTGAATCGGCCGCCCTGTTCTCCAAACTGCGTAGCTTCTCGATTGGCAGCGGCCCCAACTCGCCGCAGCGTGTCGTCTCCAACTTGCGCGGCTTTCTCAGCCATCGCCTGAGCAATATCACACCGAGCGATACAGGTTAGTCGGATACACCAACACCTATACAGCTATCTATATCTATATGTATGCATACAGTTCTAGTCTAGCTCTAGCAGTGTTTGTCCTCCATGCGAGTGGCTTACATAACTTGCCTAGGATATTCGCAACTAATTAAAATTAAACAAACTTCTCGCATGCAAACACTGCTAAAAAAGCTCCAAGTGTTTTGGCCTCTACACACACACACACACAGGCACAGTTTTTGCACAGCCAGGTGGGTGCGTGTGTGTGTGTGTGTGTGTGTGTGTGTGCAGGAACATACGAAATTCGTGGCCCATTCCGTTTCTGCTTTTGTCACTGGCACAAAATGGAATTGAAACACTTACAGTTAGATTTTCAACGTGTCTGCGAGCAGAGGTTAAATCGCTTCTAGTTCTTATGTAATGCGCGACTAAACTGCAATGATGAAGGAAGCTTGATTTTGAATTTTTATAAAAATTCCAAAAATGTGCAGCATAAAAATTTTGTTTAGCAAATGAATTCATTTTAATTACAGGCAATTAATTTATTTTATATTTCCTTACCTTTATTTTATTATTTAATTAGATCTGCTTAAGATTGCAGAGCTGCAAATACTTAATATCAAATTAATATTTCTTTTGTAATTTTTTAATCATCTAATATATTTAACTATATAAAATTAGTTTAATCTAATACTCAATTAAAGTTTGAAAAAATATATTTTTAAAATAATTTTTATCTAAACTTAATAAATTATTTCGTATTAAAAGTTTGTATTCAGATTTCATTTGAATCAAATTTTATATTAATTTTAAATAAATAAAATGTGTGAAACAACAAACATTTATATATGTAAAATTGGTAGGATATTATATTCGATTGTATTTAATGCAACAAATTCAAATGCAAAATAATATGCACATATTTTGCCATTCATTCAGCATATACATACATGCATACATAATATATGTATAAAAATATTGTTTTGCTTAAAGGGCTACCATTTCTGTGTCTACAAGATATCTATTAAAACATATAGAAATTTAGTTTCTACGGATTGATACAACTTTTGTTAATATACTAAAAATTAATAGTTTATAGTTTTTAAGCAACTTTTGGGAATAACTAAAACTCCTCTTTGATTTTTCGCTTTACAACTTTTATTAATTAAGCCCCCTGCAAAAAGTTTAATGGAATAAGAAACTCATACAGTAAACTTGTATTAATATTCATATATGTGTGTTAGTTCTTCAGTTCAGCTCGGATAACTGCTAGTGGAACATTCTCTTAGTTTTGTACTATGATATTCACATTATGCAATCGTCAATTATATTTTCAATTAAATACTGGGAAAATATCTGTCATGCCTTACATTCAGAGGAAATTTTAGCCAAAAGCTAATGAAGTTTGTGTTTAGTTTCATCATTAAATCATTAAAAGCAAGAAATTTGCCGAGGGTTGGCAAAAATCATTCCTGGAGACAGACACCTGCACATGGTGGTCTCTGCTGCTGCTGTGGCTGCTGCGGCTGCTGCTGTAGCATAATGAAGCCAATACATATAAATTTGCCACAGAAACACACAAAGACAAACAGAGCGAGCGCTGGCTGCCGCCTTGTCATTAGATTGTTTGCCTTGTTTGCCCTTGTCGAGGCGTTTGTAACGCTGATGTGTTCATAGCGGTCTTCATGTCAAAACAAAAGCCATTCCAATGGGGTGGCTGACGGCGGGGCTGGGATGACTGCCTCCTTGCCTCACTGCCTCACTGCCGGGCTGCCTCACTGCCAGGCTGCCTGGCAGGAAGGAAGGTAGCTCGTAATAAGCCCAAACGAGAAACAAGTAACGCATTTGTCTTGATGCTGTCTGATAAAAGGAGCGAACGAACGTCACACACACACACATAGAGCCCGTCAGCCCCTTTCCCAATCGAGAGACCGCAAACCAGCAGCAGCAACTCGAGGGTTGAACCTGCTTCTATTGAGCCATAAGCAGCAGCAAATGCATCTGCTGGCTATCGACTGCGTGATACCCGCTCAGCTTAGTCGAACACGAATTAATAAGAAAACTTTATGGAAAATCACTTCTAGCTATATTTAGATATAATTCTGTAGACTTTTACGGTTTATAGAAATGGAGTTATTTGCATATAACTCTCCGATTCCCGCTCACGTGCTAAATCATGGTTAATAGAATTGGAACATGAAAAGCTCCATATATTACATAGCTAATATATAAGAGTAAGGATGAATAAGTCTCTGGTATGTACCCCCTTTAAAACTTGAGAATGTTCTCTTCCATAAATGTAATTGCGTACATAGATCTCATTTACTCAGATTTCCGAAATTCAGACCCACAACTTGGTGTTTGATGGCACTCTAATAAGGAATGTTCGCTATTTAAACATCTTTAATCTCTATAGCTATGGAGTATCCATATCTTAGTTAGCCTTAAGCTTTACTCTCAGATCTTGTCTTCTCTCTCCTTGTCATTGAGGCTAACATAAAAAGTGTCCTATAAAAATGGCATAGAAAATTTGTATACCCTATTTATTTGTTATTTTCTTTGAAGGCATCTATTGAATATTGCATGTAAGAAACTTATTTCACATTTTTGTTCTATATTACCTAAGGGAACTTTTCAGTTCAGTCTCAGTTATTCGCCTTTCGATATGCCCGCCTGCACTCGCCGAGCGCGCAACTTGATGGGGCACCCGAGGACGAAAGGTTACTCTGGGTCTGGCAGCAGCCTTCAGTCACAGCCCCAGCCCCTGCCCCTGCCACAGACCAAGCCGGGATGCTGCTGCAGCAACATCAAAAGTCGTAAACTTGTAAACCGGTCGCTGATGGTGTTGTTGATTGGGAGGCATTTGTAGCGCCACAAATGTTCACATTTTGCGCCTTGTCGCACGAGCTGCGAAACGACAGAACTAGCGATTAATCAGGCTTGGACAGCCGACAAAATTAACAGAGTATATATGCATGTAAATCTCTATACATATATACATATAGAGCAATGGACTCGCGCATAAAATGTAATTTATTCGACTGGCAATTTGTAAGCGAAGCTGGCCGAGGCTTATTCTGTAGGGAAGGCGCTGCCGTAAAGGCGTGGCATGGCGAATGAGGTGCCATTTAGGAGCTGTAGAAACACGCACACTCACTGCCTGGCCACGCCCAGTTAATGTTTTGATTTATAGGCCAAGGCACGTATACGCCCCATTGTGCCATCAGAAGCCAGGCAAAATGAAGAGCTAGATGAAGCTTTGGTACACTTAATACATATTGGAATGGGCAGCGGCTGAAGCGAGTGTAATATAGCAAAAGTATCTATAAATTCATTAAGTGACAGGCAAGCAGAGAACAGTGCGTGATGCTTCGAGCTTTGCTCTCTGGTGTCGCAAAATGTAAATAGCTTTGAGGCAAAGAGTATTCGCTTGCCATTGGTGTAATAGACACGCTCCTCTTATATTTACGGGCGCTGTAAATGGAGCGCGTGCGACCCTAATCTGCGGAACTGCAGCCTGATCCCGGCTAAGTGGCTACGCAGCCTCCAGGGAATTGACTGAAAGCCATTTAAAGCTGTAGCAAAGACAAAAATGATAACAGCTAAAGTGGGCGGCCCACGTTTCACTTGTTTTCCTTTTCCCTTTCCTTTCTTATTTTTTTTGATAATTTTTGATTCCTTTGAAAAGTTTTGCAATTAAAATATTTGGCTTACGGCGCTCGCCAAACCAATTAACTAAGCTAACCCAATTGCAGTGAAATCGATAGGGCCAAAGCCAAAGACAAGACAATTAAACTTGACAACAGAAAACAAAGCGAATAAACGGATAAAGACGTTGCGAGAGGGCAAGTCCGAGAAATGAGAGAAAAGAGGGTTAAGGTGAAGCCAAATCGATCAAGTTGCGGTTAACACACACCTGAGCACAGTTCAATTAATGGCAAGACAGAGAACAAATTAGCAAACACACACACACACACACACATCAACGCTACACACACGTCTGGTTCACATGTCATTAATCAATGAATGAAAGCGACGCCCGAAATTAGGCAACGAATTTGATTGGAAACAGTGAGTGCCATAAATATGCGCACGGCTCAGTGCACAGCAAACTCTGCCCAGTCCGATCCACTTGAGTAAAGCAGCTTACAACACTTCACAAATGCTCGATGAGGGAAGAGTGTCTCTAAATACATGTGGATGTATGTGTGTCGCTCTCTCTCTCTCTCTTTCTATCTCACTCTGTGTGTGCACAATGGAACACTTGTAAGGATTAGCGCTGCCTTTTGTAGGCTGACAAATGAAACGCGGCTTATCATAAATATTATGATTGGTTTTTCCTTTCACGCTTTACACGCTGCCGCTCAACACCCACTCTCAGCCAGTGTTGGCTAACATACTTATATGTATGTGCGATTTTAATTTGAAGGAAAAATGAAATTGTATTTCTATGCTCTGTTTACCTATTCGAGCAGTCGGACGGCAGAGGGCCACGTCTAGAGCAGAACAGAAATGTAATTTTCTTTTTGATACCCTGCTGCTTGAGGGGTGGGGCCGTATGGAAAGCTGATGAAACTTTATTTTCAAGTGGGCGGAAAGTGAAAATTGGTTTTGTAGCAGACAGAAGAAGGCATATTTGCAATCATATAATGATATGCGAGGGTAGTTTGATCAATTGTTGATATTTTAATGTATAAATTATGGGAAAATATATTATGCTCCTCATATCCTTATTTATCCTTCTTTTGCTGGAGAGGGGGCAAATTCGTCTATATATACTTATGGGTATCTCACAGTCGAGCACTCCCCATCGTGATGGGCTCCCTTCAGCAGACTTTTTGAGCAACTGAAGCAAACAGAAAGCTCATAACTCAACTGCTTACTTATGTGCACTGCGCAAAAAAACTATGTGAAAAGTAATCTATTTTGCAGCTGCCTCTTATGCCAGGCAGCTCGAGTTGCAGGCGAGAATTTCAATTTATAGTGCACTTTGCCGGTTTTATCTAGTTGTCTGCGGATAGATTGAATTTCCACACACACAGAGAACAACAATATAAGTGCTTAGAGGGAAAGATAACAGTAAGACTTTTCTCTCTACAAGGCTGGGCAGAGGTTGCTTTGGCTTGCTTGTGAATGCTTTAGAATCGCAACAGATGCGCAATTCATACATAAAATATGAACTCGAGGCTTTGCTAATTGAGGCAAGTATGAAAGGAAGCCGAGAAGGTATAATGAGAGCCGCAGAAGTTGACGTTATGAAACACAAACTGAAACCGAAATACAAATGGAAACAGAAAACGAAAACGAAAACGAATACGAAAACGTAACATAAATTGGTTTATTTGCTGGGAAATTCATCAGCTGCAAACAGAATTTATTTTTATTTTTTGCCAGTCAGCGCGGAAAAATCAATAAAATTATAAAGGCGTAAACATAAATTGCCGCTGTTTGATGTTCAAAGTTTCTGTCTATCTCTCTCTCTCTCTCTCTCTCTCTCTCTCTCTCTCTCTCTCTCTGTCTGTGTGAACTTTAATAATCCTGATGTTGTGCCAGGCCCCTGGGCTTGGCCTGGTCTCGTTCATTATTATAACCAACATGTTGGCGCTGGCACACGTTTCTGCACTTGACTCGAGCAGCGAGCAGCTGCGAGTGCCAACCCCTGGCTTTGATAAAAAGCAGCGCGTGCAGCCAACCCCAGGGTCAAGTAAAGCGACCCACCTGAGCCACGACTCAGTCGCCGTTGCCGTTGCTTCTATTGTTGCTGTTGCTGTTGCTGTTCCTGTTGCAGCACACCAAAACAAACCCAAAATTAAAGTCTTCCGTTGTATGAATGTCATGTGAACTGGAAGTTATCGACTGCTTGATACTCGCTCAAGCAACATTCTTATGGATACCGTTGTCGTCGTCTAAAGCATTTCAGATGCACTCAACTGTCAATACTCGTTCAAGCATTCCAATCGATTTCGATTGCAGTTCCATGCTGAGAGTTCTACAGCCTTTTCCATCTATAGTGCAGATCACCTGTAGATTAAAATCTAACGTATATTCAGCTTGTAGGTGTTCACTTTGGTCTGTTTGACACCCGTTCCCAATGATTTTTCAATCAAACTCGCGAAGCTCTAGCTTTCAGACTAACTGATTGCATTCCTTGTCATTTGAGTTGCTCAACTGCTTCAACCTTTAGGCAATTAAAGCAATCAGAAATCTCAGCTTAGTTTGTCAATCTATTGCAGTCTCTGTCAAAGGCCATTCAATATAATTGTACATAAAATCAATATAAGTCAGACTAATCTAGCTCCCATTTCCTTAGGAGACTGGATACTCTATACCTCGTATCGAGCTGCTCTTGCCAACATTATAGCTTCTTGCTTTATACAAACTATGCATGTATATGATGAAGTCGACTATTCCTAATGAACATGAATATATGTATACATGTATGCCAATTGCATACTTTACTGCAATAACTTTATTGCTTATCTATTCATCTCGATTCAAAGGGCTCTTTTCCATGATACATGTAGACTATATTCATTCGCTTTAACTTTCTATTCATACGGCACTATAATACCAATACACTCTCTTTTGCTCAGCGAGCGAGTGATAGCACAGCCCACACACATATACACACACAAACACGCACACATCATTTACACACACACATCCACGATAATTGACTCATGTGCAAGAAGCCCAAGGGCTGGCTATGCTCAGCGCCACCGGCCCCCGCCTTCGATCAGCCACACCCACCCAAACAGAAACGCAAGACAAGGCAGGTGGGGGGTTAGCCCAGCAACAACAAAAAATAAAACAGCACACGAAACGTGGTCATGAAAATTTAATGATAAAACGAAATGTTATTCTAACGTCTCGCATATACCAAAAGACCCCATCAGACAGGGGCTGGATGGCTCGACGGCTCGACGACTCGACGGCTCGACGACTCGATGGTTGGATGGTGCGTTGGTTGGAGGGAGGTTGGCTGGAGGGAGTTTGGGTATATTTTAATACCCTGCACACGTAACGTTTTTATGTTGTGTTTGTCTTTTCGGGGGTGGCAACAAGGTAGATAAATGTTGAAATTAGATCAGCATTGATAGCTGGCATGGGAGAGCAGACAGTTGTCCATTGGGTCTATAAATGGCAAGAAGATAAAATATATAAGCTAAAAGGTGCTGAGACTTCAAGTTTAAACTATAAAATTGTTGCATAATAATAAAAGTATATACGTATGTACATATGTATGAAAAGTCCCGATAGTTTAAAGCAGATTCGAGTCAGGCTTTAACAACTACAGTTCGAGTCGTTGCTTCTCTACTCTTTCTTTGCTCTCCTATCAACTCTTCGCTCCTCTTCCCTACTCTCCTTGCACTAGAACCACTCCATTGATTGATTGCTGTAGTGGACTGGGACTCGAGCCACTTCTTGTGGCTTGCGTGTCGTTCAAGCGCTTTGTCAAAGCTTGTGGTTGTTATTTCTCTGTTGTATGGAACAAAGCGAATATTACATGTAATTAGATGATTCTGAAGTGTGGCCACGCGGCTGTGAGCATGCTTGTCGAACTACCCTCGCGGCGCAATTGAAGTAATTGCATATGTATTTATTGTTAATGCCATTGTAGTGGCACATGGAATACTCTATAGAATATGGTACGGTATTTGTTTTATGATTGAAATGTGTGCAAGCAGCAAACGCTCTACTTAATTTATGTAAATATGTGTAAACTAATCTTAACAAATACACATTTTTGTTGTTCACCAGCAGGCAACCTTTTGCAACACAGAAACAACATTTCAATCATAAAAACAAATGATCAAATTCTATGATATTTCAATAAAAATGCCAAATCAAATCAATTATGTTTAAAGAAGAAAAGAGAAAAGAGAGAAAAAAAAAACAATTAACTACTGTCTGAGCCATAACGAAAGAACTAACGAAATCTTGTTTCTGTGTCGTTAAAGGTTGTTCACTGGCATGCCAACAACTCACACACTAACAACAACAACAACAACAAAAACAACAACAAACACAGCAGCACGAAATCATGTAAGAAACAGCTGTGAGTGCAACTGCAACCGCAACTGCAACAAAGCAAACTGGAGCTAACCACAAACGAGCGAACCACCAAAAGTCAACCGCAAACGGATGCAGCAGCCCAATTTCCGGCAGCGGACATGAAATCGAAAAGCATCAGAGCAGCAAGCAAAAGAGCAGATCAACTATAAGGGCTACACATAGTACAAAGAGGGAGCGAGCGAGAGAGGCATAGAGAGCACGCAAGCTATTCTAAAAATAAAATGTCCCCCTGCCTAAGCTACTAAACTGCAGCCAGCGGAGAGCAAGAGCGAGAGAGAGCGAGAGAGCGATAGAGCTTAAGCAATTCTAGAATCAAATCGAAAGAGCAGCTTGCAAAATGAACGCCTGCCACTGAAGTTGTGCTAGCAGAGTGAAAGAGAAAGAGAGATTGGAAGAGCTCAAGCGATTCTTAGTACTTAATCAAAAGAGAAGCAAAGCAAAATGGCCTCCTTCCAAATACCGCTGATCAACCTGGAGGTGCGCGAGGTGAAGGAGATTGTGTGGGAGAAGATACAGGAGCCGGTGAATCAGCGTCGCCTCATCCTGGTCATTGTCTCCATTGCCTTGCTGTTGGACAACATGCTGTACATGGTCATTGTGCCGATCATACCCGACTATCTGCGCGAGATTGGCAGCTTCGATGAGGGCCCAACGCCGCCGCCGCTCCGAGATAATGTCACTGGGCGTATCATTCCGACGCATCACGATCATCACGGCCAAGACTCGGCCACGGGCATACTCTTTGCCTCCAAGGCCATTGTCCAGCTGATGGTGAATCCGTTCTCGGGCGGCTTGATTGACAAAATCGGCTACGACATACCCATGATGATCGGCCTGACCATCATGTTCTTCTCGACGGCCGTCTTCGCCTGCGGCAGCAGCTACAGCGTCCTCTTCTTCGCCCGCTCGCTGCAGGGCGCTGGCTCGGCGTTCGCCGACACCTCGGGTCTGGCCATGATTGCGGATCGCTTCACGGAGGAGAACGAGCGATCGCAGGCGCTGGGCATTGCGCTGGCATTCATTAGCTTCGGCTGCCTAGTGGCGCCCCCTTTTGGCGGCGCTCTGTACCAATTCGCGGGCAAAGAGGTGCCATTCCTCATATTGGCACTGGTCTGCCTGCTGGATGGCCTGATGCTGTTGCTGGTCATGAAGCCCGTCAAGGAGCAGATCAGACAGAGCAAAGAGGTCCAGAACCAGGTAATACCCATCTGGCGCCTACTCATGGATCCCTACATCGCCGTCTGCGCTGGAGCATTGACCATGTCGAACGTGGCACTCGCCTTCTTGGAGCCCACCATCTCGCTGTGGATGGAGGACAATATGACCACGGACAACTGGAAGATCGGCATGGTCTGGCTGCCCGCCTTCTTTCCACACGTGCTGGGCGTGGTCATAACCGTGAAGATGGCACGCAAGTATCCGCAGCACCAGTGGCTAATGGCAGCCGGCGGGCTGGCCCTGGAGGGCTTGTCCTGCTTCGTCATACCCTTCTGCGGGGGCTACAAGACGCTCATGCTGCCCATCTGTGTGATCTGCTTCGGCATCGCGTTGATAGACACGGCGCTGCTGCCCACGCTGGGCTACCTGGTGGACGTGCGCTATGTGTCCGTCTATGGCAGCATCTACGCCATCGCGGACATCTCCTATTCGATCGCCTATGCCGTGGGGCCGATCATAGCGGGCGGCGTTGTGGAGGCCATTGGATTCACAGCGCTCAACTTTCTCATCGCCTTCTCGAATCTGGCCTATGTGCCCGTGCTGCGCAAGCTGCGCAACATCTACGACTTCAAGCCGTTCGAGAACGAGGCCAACATATTGATGCAGGATCCGCCCAACAAGGAGTACCAGACCTACGTCATGCACGACCAGAAGCCCGTCGAGGGCGAGCTCAAGAATCACCTCGAGTACGGCCAGCAGTACCAGTCGGAGCAGGAGACCAATCTGGACGAGCAGCAGCAGCACCAGCAGTACGACTATCAGCAGGCGGCTGGCTACCAGCAGGATCAGAGCTACCAGCCGGGCTACCAGGAGCAGGGCGGCAGCTACGCCCAGCCACGCGTGGCGAATCCTTTCCAGCAGGCACAGCAGCAGCAGCAGCAGCAGCCAAGCAGAGGTCCTGCTGGACCAGCGAATCCCTTTAGACAAGGATTTTAAACTGTTGTCTTCAAGAAAAGATATTATCATTTCGATATATACATATACCTATAATTTTGTTGAACTCACTTGAATTTGGTTTAGGATATTACCTACATATATATAAATATATATATAAATAGTAAGTGGTACGTACACTATAAAACTGCATATGGCATGCAAATAGTTCAAGTTCAGCTGCTAAAGCCCCCACGCACCGGTTTTGTATCATACACTGATTGCACGCAGCTACACATAGGATATACATATGTAGTATATTGGCACCGTTATCGATGTCGGTCCAACTATACTCAGTACTCTATACGCTGAAGCTAGAGCAACCAAAGCATAGTCATAATTGGATCAAACTCAAGGAGCAGCAGCGCTCGTTCCTAGTTCCGATCTGCAACAGATATCACATATATATACATAGACATAGTTATATACATATTTATACAAGCCGTAGCACGTAAGCGGCGCAGCGGAGCAGGCTGGACAGGTGCCACAGGTGTCGTCGTGCTGAGGAGCAGGCAATGGCATTCATATCGCAGACATATCACAATTTGCACAAACCGAACTATATACACCCTTTCGTGTGCCATTGCGACGCATCTGTGGGGCATCGTGTTGCCGCCCGACCGGCTGTGCCATATCATTTGGAGTTTTGAAAACGATTTTTGATTTCAAGTATTTACTGATATTTCTAACATAAGACACAACCAAGGTAACGATACATATCAGAGTCTCAATGGCTCGCCTGTTTAAATTACCAAAGTGATATTAACTATTGCTATTAGTACGATATATGTACATATATGGTGCATGTATGCACGAGTATACATCACATATCGTCTATATATACATACATACATATTTATATATATACATATATACGTTTAGTCCGTAACGAGAATTTGAAAATATTAGATGTTTCATATATACCTACCAATCAATTATTATTTGCTTTGTCGACTTTATGCGACCGTTGGCTAAGCCCCCTCTATATCTATGTGTATACAGGGTATAGCCTAGGCCTAGCAGCTCGATAATAGCATAGCATAAATGTGTGTACCTTGTGTATGTATCGACAGATACATTATCTCAACTTAGCTAACTGTACGTTAAATATATATATATCATTTTAATTGCACTCATATTTTGCAGACGGCTTTTTATAGCTGCTCTCTATATATACATATATTATACACCTATTCTATCTAGGATCTAAGTCAACTGAACATTTTTGTATAACAATTGCTGTACACAGTTAATTATCACAATCTGTTATAGTCTGTTATATAGGTCAATTGGATTGCGTAATCAGGCAGGCAGACTAAGCTGAAAGTGAGGCTGACAGCTATCAAGTCAGATTCTTGAGATATTCTAATAGGATATACTAATTAGTAGAATATTGGAATATAGCTTTTTCAGTTTCTCTTCAAACTATTTTGCTTTAATGTAAACTAATTTAATCTCTAGCTCTCATGTCACTTTCGATAAAAATCGAAATATAAGTAAAGCCATTCTGTTTCTAGATCCAAATTGGGAATATCTAAAATGAACTCATTTAACAGTTTAGTGTTATGGATTGATTACAAAATGTCATCAAATTTAGTTGGCCTGTGTTAGCACATATATACATAAATATATATACATATATATCTATTCCATAGATATTTATAGATTTTGAATGTGTATTACATAATAATTACGCTAGTCGAAACTCTTGAACATTCTATATCCGTAAACATATCAGTGACACGGCCATTTTTTCAAATTAACAGCAAAGTTATCTAATCTGCGAGTATATATATGTATATACACATATATACCATATACAGTTAGAGCTTATTTTGAGGAATTTTAAAAAGCAGAATACCAGCCTAGTTTATATAGCCCATATACTGCAAAAATATATACATATATACATACATATCTATCGAACTATATGTCTAGCAAATGCACTGATTTTCAAAGCAATTAGTTAAGCAAACGTTTTGAATAGATCATAACATATATACATATATATTCAATACCCGATATATATTGTTTTCTCTTTTATGAGGCACTCCGTTTGTAACCTGTGTATTATCATTTAGCATACAAACATATATATAAATATAATTATAATACATTTTAAGCAAGCTCTTAGTAAATATGAATGAATGAAAACTCATGAAAAAATCTCCCATCAAATGTATCAATTAAAACAAAGTACACACCGTACGAGCAGAATCTTAAAAAACACTATATATACTATATAGAATGGAATAAAGATATAATATATATATATAGTTTATGTATGATTACGATCCATGTTAACATAGCATAGAAGCATCAATGGTTCATTTCAAACACACACACACATACACGTCACAAGCAGAGTCTTAAAGATAATGCCACGATCCGTTATGAATGAATCGCTACATATACAACACTAAATATACATATATATATATTCATATGTCAGTATACAAATTTAAATAACATTTCGGAAAGCAATATACCAATTAGTTAAAAATCAATTATATATAAACTATGAAACAGAAAGGGAAACTAGATATATGTATGAAGCTGTACAAACATTCTGTTCATGCAAAATGGTCTTCTGTTCCGAAACCAAATCCAAATCCAAATTCAAAACCAATCAAATTCAAAATGGAAAAGAAGGAAAATTTACAGAATTAATCGAATGATTTTTTTTTTTTTACATTCAGCAGAGACCATTTGACAAAATGTTTGAAGTATCTTCCAAAAACAAAATAAAAGTAAATAAAATATTACAAAACCAAATATGTAATTATATAAAAAAAAAAAATAGACATATACACAAAATACAAAATATATAAAAAAAAAATATATATATATATATATATTATATAAATTTACATTTAAAAAAGTTAAAATGTGGCATTCGGACGCTATCGACTGCATAATACTCGCTCACACGACACAAGAAAGGATTTTGATTTATTACGAAATCTTCATCCGATATTCGATGTTTAAAGTTAATATACAAAAACACAAAATTATTATGTAAAACCAATATACTCCCTTTGTGGTCATCGTGAACGAGTATTGAAATGATGTTTAGTAATTGGATTGGAGTAGCCAATACGAACGCTGCACAGCACTAACGAATACTCTATGATGCTTATGGGGTATTCTCATGGTAGGAGTACGTTATTGAGCGTGCTAAAAGGCCGGCTAAGTGTAATATCTAACGAAATTTTATAAGAAATTGAAAAATTTTTAACAAATTACGACTATATCTGTACGTATTGTAAAAATTAAACAATGTTGCTAACATACACACACACACGTATATATAAATATATAAATATGTATTAAACAAATATATATATAATTAATGTACGATGTGCTACAGAAACAGAAAGTTATAAACAAAAGAAAATTAAAAAAAAATAGTAATAATAATAATTTCAAAATTGAACTTAAAATCATAAAATATGTATTTAAAGTGTTGAATGTTCAATAATATATTAAAATTATAATTATAATTATATGAATAATATAATTTTTACATATTATAAAATATTTAAAAGTTAAACAAAAGCAAAAAAAAAAACTTTTTAAATGTTTACATTTCATTTTCGAGAAAAAGAAGAAGAAGAAACTGATTTAATGTGCTATAGGCAAATGTATTTGTACTATCCGAAAAGCCCTCAAGAAATTCCGCCACAATTCAGTTTTTGTATAGCAAGAAGAAGAGAGAAATTAGTTGCGTATGGTAAGTTTTGATCAAAGTGTTTCAAATACATATATTAAGATTAGATTAAATTATCAAAACTCCACAATTTGTTTCTGCTAATGTTATAGACGTTTGTGTTAAACTAGTATTTGTATTATTATAAAATATAAATATATATATATATATTTGTAATAGAGCCTCAAAAAATTATGGAAAATGCTAAAGAGAACTTTTAACTCAAACTCTAACTCTAACTCTATTCTATACTCAAAACAGTTCTGAAAACGTTTGCTGTTCACAATTTCAAAGTCTATCCAAAGAAAACTTTAGTTTCTAACTCTTAACTATGTTCCCTGAAAGCGAAATACTCTATGCTTGAAGTAATATTATATCAAATATACAATTGACGGGTAACACTTCATGCCTATACCTATCATCTATTTACCTACTTTCCCAACCCGCTGCCCCTGCTCTATCAAGAAATCATGGCATTGAACAGCTAACGGCATACTAAGAATACGAATGGAATATACATATATATATCATAAATAAATTATTGTAATTGAAATGCGTATGGATCAAGTGAAATATTGAAAGAATAACGATAATGATAACGATAATGCATATTACAGAGCAGCAGAATACACACAAATACAAATACAAATACAAAACCAAAAATACAACAACCAAATGAAATACTATTGAAATATAATTGTTAACCATGAAAAAGAAGTCTTTCAATTGGGACCTTAGCTATAATTATATTAATTACCTAATTGGAAAAGAGCGAGAGAGAGAGTGAGACAAGGTGTGAGAGAGAGTAAGAGAGTGAGTGAGAAAGTTGAATGTAGCCAAAGTTCTGTTGAAACTTTGCTTCTGTGGTTTGGTGGTTGCTCTGCATTTGGTGGTGGTTCCACAACAACGAACTAAAGCATGAGCAGGAGCAGGAGCAGGAGCAACCGCTGCTGGTCGAAAGGAAATTGTGTGCGTGCCCTGAGGCTGTGAAATTTTGGACGTTGTTGCTGTGTGGAAAATGGATTTTCTGTTTTGCAATTTCCATTAGCAACTTTTTGGCCACGCGCCTCTGGCACGCACCAGCGCTGAGCCCCAAAAATATGAAACTAACTTTAGCTTGTTGTGGCTGCCGAAAAGTGGGCAGCCCCAGCTAAGCCAGCCATCCCAGGCCAAGCGGAAAGCTGGCCATGTAGACCGAGTGTCTGTCAGATGCACTCAATAGATGTTGTTGATGTGAAAGCGAGTGTATTAGTTCTAGACTTTAGTTTTATGAAAAGCTCCCGAAACTAAATACAGATATATGTATGTATGTATGCTGAAACAATCTAACATTCTAACAACTATTTTCACACTTGACATATTGCTACAATCAATCTTCTCAAATTTGTATTTGTTATTTAAAATTTTTAACATAATTCAAAGACTTTTATGTAGTTTATTAGTTTTATGTAGTTTATTATTGTTTGTCAGTATTAAAATTTTTAATTTTTGTTTATGATATCCCCTTTCAACTTTATGAGATCAATATAAACCGATTCGAAAATATCCTGAATTAGAGTCTATAAGACCCAGATACTTATTTTCAGTTATATGATAGTATTGCATACTATCCTATGTCCCATCATGGACTTTCCATTTGTGCCATCAATATCCAACCCATAGTAACTCCAGCGTAACTCCTAAACAATGGGCTCTAGATATTACCTGCTTTCCATAAATCTTCTTTCATATGAATTACCTTTTGTTTTTCAGTTTTGCTGCTAATATGCCATCATCATATATCATAGTATCTATCATAGTATCTTTTGATATACATATGTTTGTATATATCCAAAGCTCGAGAACTATACGAGCTTTATGTAGATTCGATACTGACTTTGAGTAGTTCACTTTTGTGTATTTGATATACAGCATGTGCTTAGGGCATCTTCTAGTCGTCGCTATGATATAATACAGCCCAAGGGGCAACAAAGCAATACGTAAGCAATTTACGCTTTCCGCTTGTTTCAATTCAAACAATTAAATGAGAAAAGGAAAAAAAACACACAAAAATAATAGAAGGCTGTTCATTTTGTTTGCGGCACAAAAGTCTATAATAAGAGAGGATGCCTGGTTAGGCGCACAAAACAATCCCAAGAACAGGCCGCAGGAACACAAAAGCGCAGCCAAAGACTCAACGAGAATATATATTGGAAGCGGCGTAAAACAGCAAGCGCTAAGGCCGTAAAGGATTTACGGCTCAATTGTTGCGTGCGTGCCAGAAGCGGAAGCAGTGGGAGCAGGAGTGGGAGCAGGAGTGGGAGCGGTAGCTGGTGTGGCAAGGGCGAAACACCCTCAAATATAGAAATGAAGCCCTTTGCACCCAGCAAGCGAACAAAAGGAGCGAAAGCTCATTCATTCATTCATTCACACACTCACTCACTCATTCAATCATTCAGTCAGTCGAGAATGCTGTGGGCATGCAGCTACCCCCTGCTGCCCCTGCTGCCCCTGCTGCACCCAGCTGAGCTCACAGCTTGTTCGACTGGTGTTTCATGTAGACGACAGAGTGAGGGTCGCCTCACGGATTCACGGATTTGTTTTGCCTTTTTAAATTGCTTCGCTTCATTTGCTTTGGTTTCTGCTAAATGCAGAGGGATACGCAGGTCTAAAGATCAACAGTTTCAAATGCAGCATCGATTCCCCTGCTCTACCCCTGTCCTACTCAGCCGTTTCCTGCTCCATCTCTGCCGAGCTGTGCGGGCCGTAATGAGCCGCGGTCGTGGGGGTTGACTGTTTTTGCTAAATTGGAATCGTGGCTGCGAAGCAACATTATTTTTCATTGGGATTACATTTTTATCGCCGCGTCTGACAGGCGGCAGCAGTTGGCTGTCGTCTAACCTCCGCCCCTCCGGCATCAGCATCAGCTTCAGCTTCAGCCTCATCAAAGCGGGGGAGCGAGCAGCGAGAGAAATTCAAGGCATTCGAGCGTGATTTTTGCTGCTTAATAATGAGCTTGTTTGGTTTATTGAAGCGTTTTATTGCTGCCCGTTAAAATGGGAGGCGTGTGGCCAATAAGCTCCATCAGCTTAGCAGACGGGGTGTGAATCGTCCCCACATCAGCATAATGAATATCATAATGAGCTAATGTGCCAAAAATGCAAAACGAGCTGGGAGCACAAAAGCAACATCGGAGCATGAGTCGACAAAATAACTGACAGCCAGACACAAATTGAACCTGACGGCTTCATCAATAAGCGAATCGGTAGACAGCTGCTCCAAGGGGAAACGGAAACGAAAACGTATACGAATACGAGTACGAGTACGAAAACGCGAACGGAATGGGAAGCGGAAGTACGCCCTGTCTGCCCTGCAATGGCGCATGAATATCTGATTAGCCGCCCTCTGTCTGCCTAATCAAAAATCCCAGCATCAATCGATCAATCAATCAATCGGAAATGTGTCCATGTCAGAGCGCATAATTGAATGCGATGCAAATGCAATGTATCCAATTTGTGCTACAGTGAAGACTAGTCAATAGCGAACGTGCAAAGAAGCGAGTATATTCGACTCAGGGTATAGAAAAACAATTCAAAATGGATTCACTTACTTGTTATGAAACTGGAGTAGGGCATTTTCAAGTCAGATACTTTCTTGACTAGTTGACTTTCCTATTCAACTCTTAAAGTTGAGAATTGCGAATATTTAAGATTTGACTACACAAAGACGAAGTCCTGGATGACGCAGAGTATTAGAGTTGCGTCGGAAGGTTCACAAAAAGTATCATTGTATGAGTTAGTCAAAGGAACTTGTTCTTTTGAATCAGTGAGCTCTTCAGTTTAGTCGGTCGTCGAAATGAAAAAGATCTTAACGGTATAGTTGAATTAACATGCTATCAAAATGAATGAACAATTGAAAAAGTTCTTTACATCAATTCAATGAATGAGGAGTAGTTTCTGCTTAATATGAGCTAGTTCATCGAATCAAACTGGAATCCCACATTT
The DNA here is from genome assembly GCF_054131065.1 of Drosophila arizonae. NCBI lineage: Eukaryota > Metazoa > Arthropoda > Insecta > Diptera > Drosophilidae > Drosophila > Drosophila arizonae. Next base: position 663,433 of record NC_142922.1, on the reverse strand, counting down.
CACTAAACTAATCCAGCTAATGGAAATGATGAATGAAACAAACGACATTCATGAAAATGAACATTTGAACTAGTTCACTGAAGTCAATAGAACTGCCAGCTTCACAGAGCACAAGCTCCAGTTTAATTACTTAATTTGAATTTCCCTAAAGCAATTTATTATAATTTACGGCCAGGTCAGAGGCTGGGCGTCTCCGTTCCATTCCGTTCCGTTCTGTTCAGTTCAGTTGAGCTGAGTTGGCCTATTCAATCTGTCGTTAGGGGAGCTAAGCTGGAGTTAGACAGGTTGTGGTTAATGTTATTTCTCGCAAAGACAACCGTGACACAGCAAACAATAACAACAACAACAACAATTTGAGGAATAGCAACAATAGAGCGGATGCTCAAATTGGTGCCACGTGCCCCATTGTTCAGAAAGAGAGAGGAGAAAAATGGAGAGGGAGAGAACTGTGCTAGTTATAGTCAAAGTCTTGGCCAGATAATGAAAAAAGGATAATAAATTGCATTAGACGCCGGGTGCAGGGACTCTGGACGGGGGACGCGGGACGCGGGACGCTACCACGCCACGCGTGCTGTGGTTTAGGTTGGGGTTGATGGCTGTTTAGACCGTTTTGCTTTTATCATGATTGTCGTAAAACCAGTTTTATTAATAACATTATGATTGCCATAAGTAGACGGGAACAATTCAACAAACGGATGACTCTATCCCCCTCGATCAAGTCTACAATCATTTTGAATTAGTTGCTGCTCTTTTTTATACCGTGAACCCATGAAGGCGGGGTAGAGGCGTACTTCGCTCGGGTATCTGCCCGCCGGTCAATGCCGACTCGAGACACTTATTTGTTTCCTCTGAAATTTGTCATCGGATACATGAGTTGTGTCTGGGCTGCTCTATCGCACTGGACTAATAACGGAAATTGCCGTCTCGCTGGGCAACCGGAAGTGCTTACACACTCGACTTACAGTCCAACGAGTTTCACTTTGGAGGGGGCTGGCATTGAGCTCTTGAGTGTTGGGCTAAGTTTTGCTTGGGCCAATTCTATTGCGTTGCCGATAGCGGAAGCCAATAAAAGCTTGATGGGCGTTCGCAAGCCGGATTTAGCTAGCTTGTGACCTTGATAGCTAGATGGATAGATAGCGCCTGAAGAGCCGGCAGCCTACGGGCCATTGCTTGCTTAAATTCACTGCGGTATCTCATGCTGTCCGATCAGCTCCCAGCGCGAGCGACAGCCTGCCAAGCAGTGCGATAAACCCTTTTCTGCTGCCCTACTGTCAGTCTAGTTAACCGATAAGAGACTTACATTTTCTGTGGAATCCAGCTGAACACTCGAATATGACAGTGATTAACTAGTTGTCCCATTTAGTCGATATCGAAGAAGACATCTCAGATTAACGCAGTGAACAACACATTAGTCAGTAATTGTTACTTGCCGACTTATAGCTCTTGATTCACCTTTGTGCCTGCGCAATTTCTAATATCACATTTTATTTTGGGCAGTGTATTTTTAGCCCATCTAATCTAGACACCTAAGATTTATTTTCAAATATGTTGATTTTTGTTTTAAGAGTATTCCTAAATCTTTATCTAATGACGTTTCTTTTCGAATTCCCTTGCAGGATGGAAAGACTCCATACTATCCATACCCAAGAAATGGCTTTCCACCGCGGAGTCTGTAGACGAATTTGGTTTCCCTGACGTGAGTTAACACAATTTTCGAATTTCTTTGCAGTCGACTTCAAATATTTGCACAAGGCTCTACAAACTTGCTACTAGACTAATTCAAATACAAATACAGAGACAGAGACAGAGACAGAGACAGAGAGAGAGAGAGACAGAGAGAGACACGCATAGAGACAGACTAATCCTGTTTGTTATAATTACAAATGCAAATAACGAGCGCTTTTGTATGGCAACCGTCGTCCTCTGGGGCAACCGGAACCGGGCACCAGACCCAGCCAGACAACCAGTCCGCCGTACTTGTAAACAAACATCCCAAGGCCCCCAGCCGCAGCCCTCATCCCATGCCCCGTCCCACGCTCACCTGTAAAAGCACAGCAGCAACCCCCGAAAATAGAGACACATACAGAGCTAGACAGATAGTGTGTGTAAGAGAGAGAGAGAGGGAGAGTTGGACAAAGAGAGAGAGTATATCAGCAACTCGACTTCTGTCTGAGTCAAATGACAGATGGAAAAGTTTCTGCATATTATAACTATTTCCTTGACCAACAGGAATATGCAGGTTTAAATACCCTACTAAAAATACAGAAGTAATAAATTTTTAGTTGAAGATTAAATGTCTGCAACTGCGCTAGCAGCATGGATAGGCCCAGATGGCATAGATCATTGTAATGCTACTCCAAGGGTATTCGAAGTCAAAACATTCGAAAGAAAACCTATCGAAAACAGACTTAAGCTCAGACTCGATTACGAGTTTATACATATGTAAACAATTAAGATGGGTAATCCTATTCTATAATGTTCCACCATAGTAGCCAATCGATCTAGATGTTTACTTTCCCCCTCGGCTCACTTGCCTTGTGGCTCAGCGATATAGTTGAAATAAGAATGAATACGACTTACAGAAAATAAAATTTGTCGACATTAATTAAGCTGTATTAGATTAAATAATCTTTTTTCTTTTCCACTCTAAAAATGAGCAAAATAAATCCAGATCAACTGCATGCTAATTTGCAATTGATGGAATTTTTGTAGGTATTCATTATAAGTTTTATCAAATTGGAAATAATTGAAATCGATTTTTGATTTGGCGCGAATCTCAAATCGATTGTGAGATCCGCACGTTGTTTGTTCCTAAAAGAAATTGTGTGTGTTTGGCCACTAGGGATTCGGATGCTCAGTGCTCGAGAGCTCAGCTGAGCAGAGCTCTTGATTCGAGTTGTCCGTGACTAGGCAAAATGCCGTGGGGGAAACCCAATGTCAGATTCATGCCCCTTCCCCACATTTCTTGCCCTATTTCCAGCATTTTTTTTTCTCGTTTTCTTTTTTGTGATTCGAAATTTGGGTCCCTGGGGTCTACGCTTTTTGTGCTCTTGCTTTTGTATTCTAACTGCCATAATGTCCTGCATATAAATGAGCTACGACGCAAGAAACTTGAACGCAAATACAATTTGATAGAAGCTCAAAATATAAAAAGAAGGAAACGAAACGAAACGAAACCAAGGGAAGAAGTATGTGAACCCTTTTCCGCCTTCTCTACTTCTTCTTCAGACTCTACCCAAGATACCTGTCCCACCGCTGGAGCAGACCATGGCCGACTATGTGCTCGCCCTGGAGCCCATCACGACGCCCGCTCAGTTGGAGAGAACCAAGGCCATCATCAAGCAGTTCGTGTCGCCGCAGGGCCTGGGACCCCGACTGCATCAGTACCTGGTGGATAAGCGCGAGGCGGAGGATAACTGGGTGAGTTCTGATGCCTGATTGATTGACAAGTGTGGCAACTGATTGAGTGATTGACCAAGAAACCGGCTGACTCACAGATTGATAACTGATTGATTGACTAACACACAGACACAGACAGCGAGAGGATCTGACTGAGTGCCTATAGGTTTAAGCTCTAACTGATTGATCACGATTGATAACTGACTGAGGCGGCGATTGACAGTGACTGATTCAGTGTTTGGCGGACTAAGTGGAGAAGCAGAGAGTCCTTGCCTCTAGTGAATAATACTTGCACCTGTCTGTTTCTATGCCATTGCACTGTGAATGTTTATTCAAATCCAACATCGATTCGCGCACTCAATTGTACATATACATTATTAGGGGGTAACGGTATTCATATATAAGCATATATACGCACATATAGATAGGTTATACAGATTATGGAGCAAAGGGCGGCTCAGGGGCCAGGGTGCCGACTGTTGGCTCTGGAGTAGGTGGAGCGGGTACATTGGGATCATTGGGAGATGGGGGCTGTGGCACAAAGATGGTGGTGCCGGTTGGTAAATCGCCATTGGAGGTGGTGGTCTGGCCGGGAGCCGCGGTCGTATCATCCGGTGGGGCAGGCACTGTCGGTTCGGGTTTCACAGTGGTTACCTTGGTCGTGGTTGATTTGCTTGTTTTGGGAGTTGTATCTGCAGCACTTGTAGTCTTAGTTGTTGGCGCTGCTGTCGAGCCTGACGGTGTCGTAGTGGCACCAGAATCAATTTTCTCGCATTTGAGGCCCAACTTATTCTGTGAGCACTCGACGGCGGGTATGTAGTTGGCGCATGTCGAGCACTCCTGCAGCACATAGCTGAAGTAGCCCTTGGGCGCTTCGCATTTCGCCAGCACAGGTTTGCCTGTGGTGCAGGAATAATAGGTGGTGGGGTCCGCATAGTTGGGCAACTTGATGCGCGTATTTGCTTGGCACACGGGCACAATATTCTCGGTATAGACGGGTGTGGGGCAATTATCCTGTGCCTGGATGCCAATGGCCAGCAGTCCAACGACTACGATTAGAACTGAAAAGCAGATGGATCCAGCATGAGGCCTGAGGAGCGTCTCCTCCTTCTGCAATGCTCACCTTGTTTCATTGTTGCTGCTGCTGCTGCTGCTTGAGGCGTCTCGCTGCTTTCCAATCGCTGCAATCACTACTCTAACCCTGCCGGAGGCAAAGCCTTTTATGGCCCGATCGGCGAGCTGTCAAAGGCACCCGTAATCAGCTCGAGCAACACGTCTAGATTAATATTCTTGTTGCGCTTGTCATTCTGCCAAAATTAAAAGTGAATCGAAGCCGAATTGCGCTCGCACGCCCATGTAACCTGGGTAATCTATGCCATATCTGCCCTGCCCCGATAAGAGCCCAACAAATTTTCACTAATTATTGAATAATCGGGCAAGCAGAGCGTGCACACCCTTAACCATGGCACTTAGCATAGCCGGCAAACTGCAAGGAGGGCAGGGCAACAGCCTCCCTGTGTAGGGTAGCTCATATCTACAGTGTTTCCCCCGCGCGCTTATCATCGTCGCCGCTAATAATAATGGGCGTTCGTATCACTTGACTTTATTTCTGTATTTCTTCGGAAATACAAATAAGAACGGAAATTCCATAGCGAAATTCCATTTGTGGTGATCTTCCATTTAATTGAACCCAAGGATCGAATGTTCGTTCGCTAATGTTCCGATAACGATAGCGAGCCATTGCTCAACAACGCGTAATTATGTAAGCACAGCCTCGGATTGCGAGCAACTAGTGAAACGGGACTTGATTACATTTTCTGTATAATCGATGAACCTCTCACCAAACACATACGGGTTATGAAAAGACTACGCCATATAAGATAAGACCTTTGAATGGAAAACTACATTTATCTTCGATTTAGTTATTATTCTATCAAATAGTACTAGCTCACCCCAACTACAATTAATATTGGCCTATATGCTATAGCTGTTAAATATGATTTGCAATTGATATTTTCAAGTGTCCGACATTTTGATATATTGCAGTATGAAAATCTTTTTATAGTATAGTACTTATAAGCTGGAACAGGGTAGCTGCTAATCAATCAACATTCCTATATAACGATTTAGTACTAATTGGCAAATGGATGAGGTATCTGCTAGTCTAAAATAGACTACTATTAAAGGCTTTACCAGGAGCATTTCTCTCTTTTTCCTTTAAATGTAATAGAACAACAGTGCCTACCAAATAGTCTAGTTCTCTTCGGTCTTCCTATGTATCTGTTCTACAGTAGAAATGTTCATTATCAGAAAGGTATCTATGCTAGTCGAGCATGCCTCACTAGTTAAGATTTGAACACTTGAATGTTGTTATTCTTCTTTCAAATCTGAAGGAATGTCATCAGTCGTCATAAGATTACATCTTCTATCTGCACACTTGCGAGGTATCTGCGAGTCGAGCATGCCTCACTAGCAAAGATTTGCATACATTTCTTCACATCTGAAGGAATGTCATCAGTCGTCATATAGGTATATAATTAATTATATGTAATTAGTTAGATGGCATACGTGCGAAGTATCTGCCAGTCGAGCATGCATGAAGTGGTGAACATATTTACGCTGAATTCTTGGCATGTTCCATTTACAATTATTAATCAATTAAAAGTGTTAACTGTCATCGATATGTTCCGACAAGGTCAATTAGCTAATTGATTCATTCAGAGACTCACCTGTCTCTCAAGTATGTGTGTCGGTGAGTGTATGTGTGTGTGTGAGTGGATGGGCCCCATAGCCATAGAGTAGAAGAGTTATTTGTGCAGTTAGATATTTATTTAGTTGTTATTTTAGAGTTCTGAATGAAATTCCGCTTGCTGAACATTAATTTAGTAGACGACCGACTCCGGGGAGGGGGGTGGAGCGACGAGTTAGGCTGAGGGCTTGGTCGGTGGCTTCTTCTGGGCCTTGCTGGGCGGCGTTGGTTTCTTGCCAGCCTTGGGCGGAGATGGAGCAGCGGGCTTCTTGGCCGCGGCGGCCTTGGCGGGTGTTGGGGCTGAGCTAGTCTTCTTGTGGGGCTGTGGGGCGGTGGGCTTCTTGCCAGGCTTGGGGGCATCGAGCACAACGGTGGGCGGAGTTGGTGGCTCGGTGGGTGGGGTGGGAGGTGTGGGATCGAGTGGCGAAGCGTGAATGACCTGCATATGCTCTGGCTCGAACTCGTTCTCCTGGCCGAGCATGTGGACGGGTCCATTGGGAGTCATCATTGGTGGCGCCTCGTTGACGACGTGCGTGGTAATGGGCGCATCGGTGGGCAGCACATCCATGGGTGGCGCTGGCACATACAGAGCCGGCGCGGCGCACTGCTGCAGCACGAAGGTGAAGACCTCACCGGGCGGACAGTGCACGGTCAGCTGGTTGCCATAGATGCTCTGGCAGACGTAGTACTCGGAGTTGCTGAAGTAGCTCGGCCAGCGTATGCCCACCTCCTCGCGGGTGCACTGCAGCTTGTAGTCGAGGCGCGCCTGCGACAAAGCCGCCAGGCTGAGCAAAGTAAGAGCGAACACTGCAATCGAGATTGAGCGGAAGATTGGTGATTGATTGAATGATTGTGTGATTGATGACCAAGCTATTGCTCACCTTTCATCTTGTTGGGGTTGTGGGTTGTCGCTGGGTATCCGTCAGGTTTAGATGAAACTGCTGTACTGATGTTGTCTAGGTGCCTTAGGCATTTTATATAGTGCATCTTATCGCAGATCTGCGATCTCCCAAATGTGATCTCTGTTCTGCCTTATCAGTGTACCCTTCGCACTGGGCTCGATAAGAGGCGCACCCACGCACCCAAACAGCCAAGCAGCCAAGCAGCCAAGTGCCCAACCCCGATGTTGTTTTTCCCGCTAATTAAGTTTGTATCTCGTGTGTTAATAATGCGCTTTCCATGTACTCCGCTCCACTCCACGCCACGCTCCGACAGGCCTACTACTACTGGCTCAACGACATGTACATGAATGTGCGCTTGCCCTTGCCGATCAACTCGAATCCTGGCACCGTTTTTCCGCCGCGCCACTTCAGGACCGTCCACGACGTGGCCCACTTTGCGGCGCGGCTGCTGGACGGCCTGGTCGAGCACAAGGAGATGCTGGAGAGTGGACAGCTGCCGCAGGAGAGGGCTGCCTCCAGGGAGAAGAACCAGCCGCTCTGCATGGCCCAGTACTACCGCCTGCTGGGCTCCTGCCGTCGTCCGGGCGTGGAGCGCGACTCGCAGTACTTGCCGAGCCGGCAGAGGCCCATCGACAGCGACGAGGACCGCCACGTGGTGGTCATCTGTCGCAATCAGATGTACTGCGTGGTGCTGCAAGCCAGCGATCGCGGCAAGCTCACCGAGAGCGAGATCGCCTCCCAGATACTCTACGTGCTCAGCGACGCGCCCTGCCTGCCGGGCAAGCCGTTGCCCGTCGGCCTGTTGACAGCCGAGCCGCGTTCCCAGTGGGCTGTGGACCGTGAGGCCCTGCAGACGGATGAGCGCAACCAGCGGAACCTGGAGCTGATCGAAACGGCGCTGGTGGTGCTATGCTTGGACGAGCCGTTGAACACCAATTTCAATGCACGCGGCTTCAGTGGTGCCACGCCCAGCGTCCACACCGCCGGCGATCGGGATGAGACGAACATGGCACACGAAATGCTCCACGGCGGAGGCAGCGAATTCAACTCGGCCAATCGCTGGTTCGACAAGACCATGCAGGTGACCCCACCTCCTCCACCCGCCTGCCGTACCTTCAGCTAACCTTTTTCTCATTACCAACCAGCTCATCATCTGCACCGATGGCAGCTGGGGCCTCTGTTACGAGCACTCGACCTCCGAGGGCATCGCAGTCGTCCAGCTGCTGGAGAAGGTCTACAAGAAGATTGAAGAGCATCCGCAGGAAGACAACGGCGTGCCCCAGCATCACTTGCCGCCTCCCGAGCGCCTCGAGTGGCATGTGAACGACAAGCTGCAGCAACGCTTCGTCCAGGCTGCCAAGTCGGTGGACAGGGCCATTGACAATCTGGATTTCTATGTCTACCGCTACAAGGGCTACGGCAAGAACTTTGTCAAGTCCTGCCAGGTTAGCCCGGACGTCTACATACAGCTGGCCCTCCAGCTCGCCTACTTTAAGTGAGTACCGCTAGCTAGGGCAAAACAAGCCGAGTCTACGATTTCCAGTCTAGGCTAACTCAGCGCCTAGCTGAACCTATCGCTATCTGAGCTACCGTCGATCCTTCGAGATCCCTTCCGCTAATATAAGGAATATTGAATAATTCTCAACACTATTATTGCCTTTCAGACTTTACGGCCATTTGGTGGCCACCTATGAGAGTGCTTCCACCAGGCGCTTCCTGCTCGTAAGTGTTCAGCTGTCGATCGATCGATCGATCGCTCTATGAACTATCCATTTGTAACCCCCCTTGATTCGACAGGGTCGTGTGGATTGCATACGTGCTGCCAGCACGGAGGCGCTGGAGTGGGCCAAGGCGATGTGTCAGGGCGAGGGTGCCAACGTTCCACTGGAGAGCGACCGCGAGGAGGACGAGGAGGATGCCCGCAAAGTCAAATTTAGCATTTATAGCGTGAGTACTACCAGCCCGTAAGCCTTTGCCCAGTTCCGTGTGGGTAACGGGTCTGCTTTCACAGAAGGATCATCTGCGTGAGCTGTTCCGCTGCGCCGTCGCCCGGCAGACGGAGGTGATGGTAAAGAACATTCTTGGCCATGGCATCGACATACCACTGCTGGGGCTGCGCGAGGCTTCGGTGGAGGTCACTGGGGAGCTGCACGAGCTCTTCACGGATGAGTCCTACAAGATATCGCAATGCTTTCTGCTCTCCACCAGCCAGGTATCCAAGCCGTCTCACTGTCTCTCTCATTGTCTGCCACCACGCACCGAGCACCTTTTCATTCATTCTATTGTCTCTGCACCACATTTGTCTTAATGCTTAGCTTTTGCACCACCAAGAACAGCACCAGCACCAGCACCAGCACCTACAGCTGCACACACGTAAGCCTCTTAGCTGTAAGCTGCCCAGCCATCTGAGTGCCCTCTGATCTGATCTTGAGTGATCTTCGTGCTGTTTGGCTCTTCTATACGCAGGTCGCCTTCACCACGGACAGCTTCATGGGCTATGGCCCGGTCACGCCTCGGGGCTACGGCTGCTCCTATAACCCGCACCCCGATCAAATTGTCTTCTGCGTGTCCGCATTCTACGACTGCGAGGATACGAGCGCCTCTCGTTATGCCAAATCCCTGCAAGACTCGCTCGACATCATGCGCGACCTTCTGCAAAACTAAATGCAATATGAATAGTGTAAAATGGAAATTGGAACGTGGAATGAGATTTGGGGAATGGAACGTGGTATGTAGACAATGGAACGTGGAACGCCGGAATGGAATGCAGCGAAAATACAAGGAAACTTAGAAAACTAAGAAAAGGAAGCGGAACCAAAGCATAGATATCGTCACATCGGCTTCAAAACTAATTGAAAAACAATGAAAGGTGGAACGGACGAAAATGAAACACAACAAAACAAACATATCAGTAACTGTACCTTAGCAAACAATTTGTCCAAAACAAATATATCCGCAAGGAAATCCCTAACTATACAAAAGACGAGGTAGATCAATTGGTTGCGGCTATGCCGACTATTAAATACCCTTGGAGAGAGGCGATAAAAGAAAATCACATAAACTTGATCTATGTAGCTAGTTCATATTGGAACTATAAGGTATAGTGATCCGATTCAAGTATTCATACACACGTTAAACCACATCATGACTAAAGCCAACATCGACTACCTCTGCAAGGGTATCAAAAGTAACCTATATATATGTAAACAGTAGTTAACTAGCGTCCGCATGACGTCATCTGTTTATGAGCGAAAAATAACATACACAATATATACTGCTAGTGTCGTAAAACTCATTTCAATCGACACCATTCCGATTGGGTGAGGCCACTCAAACTAAAGCCAATCATCTGTTAATCCCTCTGCTTTCACCCAAGCTTCAAAATATACTTAGTAGATGACAAAGAGAAACTCTGGTCAATTAAATGTTTTAGAGCAACTTTATGCGCAATCGTTAGTGCGTTTAAATGATTCAAATAAATAAATATTTATATATATGTATATGTTGGTTAATTATGCAATTGATTGTTGTGTTAGCTTAGCTGTGTTAGAGCTTTCCCAAGCGAATTTGAATGAGCAGAACCCTTTAATGTGGCAGCCAGTGTTACGCAAATAGAAGAGTTCCAATGAAGTGGCCTATTGGTGTGGACGCCACTGTAGCGAGATACTTAAATAGGCCAATTGCCATGAACAGACCCAGCTCAAAGAGGCGCCACAGTGTCTATCAGTTCAAGTAGAGGAAATTCTATTATTGTAGATCTGGTCTATTAATACGGACGCCACTGTAGCGTTCCGCTGAAAAGTATGCAATACTTTCCATGTTATGTTTGCTATGTAGAGAAATGTTATAAAAATTATTGAAATTAGAAATTATTAAATGATATCCGATATATATATATATATATATATATATATATATATATATATATATATATATATATACATATATATATATATATATATATATATATATATATATATATAACTGTTAACTATCTTTCTGTTGCTGTTTCATACAAAATACATATACATGAATGTAGACACTATCTAAAACTATATGCTTTACCTAATTATTGTTGCTGTTAATGTTTGTTTTACGTAAAAAAAAAAAAAAACGAGACAAAAACAAGAATAGAAAATCATTGTACGTATATAGACTTGAATTGTAACAATACATATCAATAAATTTATATAAAGTATTTACCAAATGCAAAACATATCAAATAAACGAAACGAATATTAGATATATCTATATATACACATACATACATACATACATATATGTATGTTTACCCATAACTGTTCTATGGCTAAAAACATATTTAAAAAAAAATAAATAAAAAACAAAAAATGAAACTATATACTATACTACATATATACCATGTTATACACAACTGAAAATTCTTATATATGAAAATGTTAAAGCAAGCAAATGCATATATTGATAAATACTCTAACTAGTTGCTGTGTTCATTGTTGCTATTATTATTATTATTATTATTACAATTATTAGTACAATTATTATATGTGTATCTATGTTGAAAGCAGTTAAAGAACAATCCCAATCTACTAGCTGTACTACAGGCCTAAGTTCCATTTGAGTTGATTGTTAATGCATGCAAAAAGAGATCACTAAAGAAAAATAAATGAGAATTGACTCGACTCCTTATCTGACCTATATATAGACACATATATATATATATATATATATATATATATATATATATATATATATATATATATATATATATATGTACCTACGTATGTATATCTATATGTGTAGATAGGTGGGGTATTTGTCATAGCTGACTGGTATTTCGCTGGTTTCTAAGAAAAGTCGCATATCCAATATTGCGTTTGTGATAAGCCCAAATCCAGGAGATAAGCTTTTGATTAATTTTTTTGGGTTTATTTTGAGAAATTAATTAAAAAGCAGAGCAAAAAAATAGTTTCGTTGAAACGCATAAAAGACGCAATTGAACTTCTGCTGGCAAACATTCGGCACTCAATTGTCCATCGAAACACAATGAAGCGTAAGTCTGGTCCGGCATTGGGCTAAGAGAAAAGGATTTTAAAGGATTTCTTCAATTTGCAGTTCTCCATTTGCTGCTGAGCCTTTGCCTGGCATTCCTGCTTTGCGCTGCGCCGCTGATCCAGGCACAGACGGTGCCACCCATTCCAACAGCGGCGCCAACACCACCCAACGGCATAGGTAACGGTGGTGGCGAAGGTGAGGTTCCACCGCCACCTAATGTGCCGACCACCGTGGAAACACCCGACATCGACACCGCGTACCCGAATTACGCTGGATAAACGTAGGGTAGAGCATTTGCCAGCCGGCTACTGTAACAGTTTCTTAATAAATATATTGCGAATACTGCATTCGCAAAGGTTTTTTATTTAGATATTTCATTGGGTATATTTATTGTCCGATAATAAAACTAGGCGCAATTGGACCTTTGGTCGTCTTCACATTAATTATACGGTTACACGTACACATACACATACACATACACATACATATCGTACACAGCACACAACACATGCAAAGGTGAACAGGTGAACTGAATTAGCTCTGCGCCATGTTGCGTCGAAACGATCCTCGCATCTGCGCCTGCAGCTGCTCGCTGTTGCCCTCCTCGTCCCGGCCAGACTGCAATTGAGAGGGAGACATCGAGACTAGTTAGCTTCGCCCGTCAGATGATATATATGCATATAGACTTACCTTGCAAAAGTTCAGCTCGAGCAGCATTATGGCCGAGAGACGCTTTTTGGGATCGTGCTGCAGGCAGCAGTCGATGAACTCGTGGCCCTCCTGGGACAGCGTATCCGGCGCCTGCGGCTTCTCGCCCATGCCCACTTTGAACATGATTTGGAAGTTTGAATCGAACTGTGCCCAGGGTCGCTGCAAGATGCAAGAGATAAACAATCTATAAAATAATACTCAACGCAGTTGACATCATTCATAATACTTTGGCACTGAGAGTAGATCAAGCGAGACTAGCTGAACGAAATACTCTAGTTTTCAATCAATCGATCAGTCAATCTATTTTGCTGTCAATCTACCCCTTCTCAGTCCGTCTGCTAATGAGTCAGTCAATCCCTTGTCACTGAGTAACTCAGTCTATTAGTCTATTGATATATCAGCCAGTGATTGTATATCAATATGCTATAAAGCAGTTGCATCTGTCAATCATTTAGTCACTCTATCAATCACTCAGTCAATCAGCAACTGAGTCACAGCACAATTCTCATTGCCATTCCATTGGCCAACTCACGAAGCGGTCGAACCATTTGATCAATTGTTGTGCGATAGCTCATTCCGGTTCCGAATAGTTTTGGTGGTCAACCAGTGCCGCTTATCTGCTTATCTTCTTATCAGTAGCTCCCGAGCCCCGAGCCCCGAGCCCCGCGCACTCACCTTGCCGGAGGCCATCTCGACCACAACACAGCCCACCGACCAGATATCGGCGGCGCGACCATGGCCATCGCTGTTCGTCTTGGTAAACACCTCTGGCGCCATGTAGGCCTGGGTGCCTACGTAGCCTTGCAGCTCGCCGGGCACCGTGGTGTGGGCCTGGATCTTGACCGCGGAGCCAAAGTCGCCCAACTTGAGGCTGTTGCTGCCATCCACGAGGAAGATGTTCGCCGTCTTGATGTCCCGATGGACGATGCCGTGCTTGTGCAGCTCAGCGACGCCCGAAAGCAGCTGGGCCGTGAAGCGGCGCGAGAGCGCCTCGGGCAGACTGCCCGTCACCTCCACCAGGGATTCGAGTGTGCCCTCTGAGCAGAGCTCCATGAAGATGAGCAGCTCCTCGCGGTGCACCTCGATGCCATAGTAGCGCACAAGGTTCTTGTGCTTGATGCCCTCCAGAATCTTCAGCTCCTCGGCGACATTCTTGAGGGCGCGTGTCTCGCCCGGTTGAATGGCAATCTCCTTCATGGCCATCAGCTCCCCGGTGTTGTTATTGACCGCCGTGTAGACCTTGCCGAACCGTCCCTGGCCAATCTTGATGCCGCGATGCCAGCGGAAGTGCACGCTGCGTGCTCGGATTTGGACCTTGTCGCACGAGTTGAGCGCCTTCACCTGGCCAATGAGTCGACGCTCGCGCAGATGCTCCTCCAGATCTAGATCCAGGCGATTGACAGCATCGCGCACTCGCTCCTGCCGCGACGCCAGCGGTGTCGATGCGGAGCTGGGGCTGCTGCCCTTGGAAATGGGCGGCGTCTGCGGCACTAGGAGACGCAGCTCCCCGTTGGCCGGGCCATGTGGCGCCTCCACAAAGTCGCCGCTGTCGACGGAACTGTAGGCGGCCGAGTTCTGCTGCAGTAGCTCCTCCTTCAGGCTGAACTGGGGATGCAGCAGCTTGTTGTACTGCGGCGACTGCAGCGGCGGCGTGTTGGGATTCACTATGACGCCCGCCGACATCGGGGTGCGGGTGGGTGTCCTCGATCGGCTGGTCGCTGGCGAGGATGTCTTGCGGGTGCGCGGCGATGCCTTCTTGCGCGCCACCTTCTCCGGCTCCGAGGTGATGCCAATCACGTGCGATATGCAGCGGTCCATTTGCTGCTTCAGCTCCTCGAACTGTCGATCGTCCAGATGCTGGGTGATCTGCAGATCGCAGGCCAGCATTAGGAACTCCAAGCCCTGGGAGGCCCAGCGTGGGCGCATGCCCCGGCCCCGCTCACAGCGCTCCATGACGAACTGCATCCACATCTTGGCGAACGCAATGATGCCCAAGGCCAGGTCAACCGTGTGCCCGCTATCCTTTTGGCCCATGATGCGCTGCTCGAACAGCCGTATCACGTCCTTGTGGTACTCGAAGCCGAACTTGTAGCCCTGGTGGAGAATCTCGCGCGTGCGCGACAGCACCGCCAGCCGGTCCTGCTCGTCCAGCTCGAGCAGGTTGTTGAGGCAGCAGCGCTGCTGCACGCCCTTGATGATGCCCGTCAGCTTGTTGCGCACCTCGAGCACATCCTGCTGCAGCAGCTTGAATGCGGCCTTCACGTCCGAGCAGATGAAGTCGTGCTGCTGATTGGCCACGTCGTGCTCGTAGTGCTCCCGGTGGAAGTCTGTCGTCTCCACGTCCCGGCAGAAGGTCTTCGCAAAGAAGAGCACCTTGATGGAGCGCTCCCGCTCGACGGTCAGCAGCGCCTGTGTCTCGCGGCAAATGGTGAGCAGCTGCCACTTGAGCTCCTCGCTGTCGTTGCTGTGCGCCGTGCTGGCTATCTGTTCGTCCAGCTCCTCGGAGCGCTGCACCAGGCGCTTCGAAATGCTGCACAGCAGCTTGCTGATGATGTTGCAGAATTTCTGGGAGGCAACCGTGTGCATGCCCTTGATCATGGGACTGATCAGCTTGGTGAACATCCACTCCTTCTCCAGCACCGACTTCTGATTGGTCTCCGGCACGGCGACCAGCACCAGCTGGTCGATGTAGTCCATGTACAGCTCGAAGGTCTTGCGCACCGTCGCATCGTACTGGTTGAGGATGTTGATGTAGCTGTCCAGCTCCGTCTCATTCTCGGCCAGGGCTGTGGTGATGTGGCGCTGGTAGCGCTCGCGATGCGTCAAGGCCAGGGTCAAGCCTTCGCGCAGCTCCTTCATTAGCTGCTCCAGGCTGAGTGGATTGGGCCGCACCGGACGCGTCTCGAGGCGCATGCGCAAGAACTCGTGCATAAACTGCAACGGGATGCCGCTGAGGAACACAAATGTGGGAATGTACGAGGGCAGATTGATTGACTGCGCCTCCTCGCTCCAGTAGCCGTAGGTGCGCAGCTCGATGATCTGCTCGCGGCTAATCTGCGGATCCATGCGCGGCACGTCCTGCTCAATGATCTCCGTATCCAGCTCAAAGTCCTCCAAATCCTCGGCGCCTGGCCTCTCCAGGGCAATGTGCGCCTTGTAGAGCGCCACAGTGTGCAGCTGATGGAGGAAGGCCAACGACTTGGCCAATCCCCGGCACTTCAGCACGTTCTCGATGAACTTGCGATACAGCCCCGAGACCTGCTCGCCATCGTTGCTCGAAGTGCCCAGTGGCTCCACGCTGAAGATGTTGATGTCGTGCATGGAGCCCTTGCGCAGTTGCCCCCCTGGCAGCTCGTTGGACAGCTGGCTGACCTCCGTCGAGGTGGACCTGCAAAGCATTAAAAGGATTAGCTCGGACGCTTCAGCCTCTGCTGCTGTGCACCTACTCATTGCTGCTGGAGCTTTCGCCTGGCACGTGGGTCGAATCGTTCAGCATGAACTGCACTCGGGCACAGGACATGTTGCCGCAGCCTCGGCGTGCCGCCGGCCCAATGCCTGCCACGCTGGGCGGCTTCGACGAGTCCAATGAATTGACCGCCGAATCATCGTTGTCCACGCCTGAGGACGACGAGTTGCCACTGTCCGAGCCCATGTACGATGTCTGCACCGGCCAGGAGAACTTCTCGTCTTGCAGCCTGTACAGGAATGAAGCCATTAGGTGTGTGTCTTACATTGGAAGCAACTGCCTGACCAGGACATACCCCATACTATACATATGCTCTTACTTATGCACATATTAATCGATATCACTGAGTTATCGATATTATTAGGACTAGGCGAATGGCTGGCTGTTGCTCAGAGATTAGAGCTTGAGCCAGGATATGGTGTACACAAGCTTAGGGACTCCATAGAGACGGACAAACAAACACAGACAAAGCTAACTGCTCCTCTTCTCCCTTTCCTCACCGTGCCAGAATCCGGCCGAGAATGCTCAGCTTGAGCTTGTTCTGCTTGGTAATGTTGTACCACAGGCACATGGCCTTGATGCGACCCACAAAGCTCTGCGACTTGTATATGGGATGCAGGGCACCCATGGCCTGGGACGACGGGTAAAGAGCCTCGGCGGCCTCCAGACGCGTCAGCAAGTCCTCGACCTCACGCAGCGCCAGCTCCTGCCGCTCCATGCAGTCCTTGCAGTACAGCGACATGCAGCCCTGGCACAGTTTGCTGGGCAAGGGGGCTGTCAGGTGGAGAAGACAATCAGAGATCTGACGGATTTATGGTTAGCTAAGCTTTACTCACAGCTGGCATTGGAATTGGCGTCCGAGTGTATGCCACTGTCCAGGCTGAGCAGGCTGGGCTCACGCCTGTAGGGCGGCTGGAACTTGTAGCTGATGATCTGATGGAGCAGATCGGAGACGCCCTGACGGGCATCGTATAGATATTTGTCCTGCTGCTCGACGGTGCGATCGGCCTGCCAGGCCTGCAGCTCCAGCCAGATGAGATCCTTCAGCTCCGTTTGCCACGTGTGCTCCTCCTGCGACAGCTTGCCGTCCTGCCTATCCACGCTGCCCAGCTTGATCAGATTGGCGAACGTCTCGTGGAATTCCTTGCGCTTGCTGAGGCCTGGCGTCGGCTTGCCGTCCGTCCGCAGCGCCGGCAGCTGAGGCGTAAAGGCCAGCGGCGGCGCCGACGATCGACAGCCAATGGGCCGCGAGGACACACAGCGATAGCGATTGCAGCTCTCCACCACCTTGGAGGCAATGCGTAAGGGCGCGCCAGCTGGCTCATCCGAGTTGAGTGGCATTATCTTGTCCAGCGACTCCAGCGGATGGGCGCCCTCGTGGAAGCTGTTGCCACGCGGCGGCACAATCATTGTGGATGCCAGCGAGTTCTTCATCTCGCGCTCCGAGTCGCGCAGGATGGACTGCATCCGCTTGTCCGTCCGTTTGCCCTCCTCGTTGACGAACATCTCGTTGAGCAGGGCGCAGTCCATGGTGTTGCGGCGCAGCACTCGGGAGCGCGCCATCCTTGTCATGCCCTTCTTGGGCGTGCCCCCCACGCTGGCCGGTGCATCTGTAGAGCTGTGGGACGAGGATGAGACATAGATGAATGATGGGCTGAATGTCTACCCAGGACTCCTGGACTCCACTCACCTATCGACAATAGTACACTTCTGCTTGCGTTCCCAGTCCCGGGTCTTGATCTTCAGGCGGGTGCGCGGGGGCGTGGTGCCGAATGCTTCGTAGTGTGCCGCCAGCTCATCGTCCGGATGCAGATCCTCCTCCAGCGTGCCAATGCGTGCAGTTGACATGGGCATGGGCCGTGAAGACGTTTGCTTCACGCGGAATTCCACTCTGCAAACAGAGCGAGAGAGAGAGGGATAGAAAGAGGGATGCGGGTTTAGTTATCTAAGGCCAAGAGTTAGTTCTAATTTAATTGCAGCACTAATCGACGATAAACCAAGCAAATATCACGTTCATATATATCCCATATATTTGCACCATATTTAAGCTACGTTTGGGCAGGTAGGCGGAAGTGAAATGCTATCTTATCGCTCCGCTTTTATCTATCCAGCACTGCGCTCTGCAGCAGACAGCCAGCATGTCACGCCTATAATTATGCTTTAATTCCATTGCCGTTCTGATTTATATGCATATGTATGTCCGTCCATATCTAATGCTCGACATTTGATTGACGATTGCCGACTCAAAAATCTCTACGCGAATTTCATCATGCAAAGCGCAAAGCAGAGCAAATGAATTTCGCTCTTCGCCAGGTGTCACAGAGACATGTGAGAGGAAAAGTATACCCTATAAAGTGGAAGCTGGACCGAATCATGATATAGGCATATATTTTGAAAATTATATAATAGCTGAGACTCTTCTCCTTGAATACACGACTTTCTGGAAATTTTTCATGTTTTTTAAAGCATTTTTCAGGAAAATGAGTTTTGTTTTCCCATTTCTGGTGGGAATAGAAGAAGGTAAAATATACCTATAATTATTATATTGTGTTTACTTTAGGCCATATAACCCGAATAATATTCATTCATTATGATTTTGATCGATTTTTCTTCTATCAAATCATCGTTTAACGTGAACTGCACTGAAAACCCGGCATGATTGCTCCAGTTTCTATAGGCTTCTAGATCAAACCGAGCAAAGTGACAGATGGATATACATACATATATAGCAATGGTTCTTCAATGTATAATTTATAGTGTTGCCTCTATCTGTCGGTTACATACATCTTAATAAAACCTATATACCTGCTTAGTGATTTGCAATGATTAGAATTCATTCACACTTATTGAATTCATATTTTGCATTTCAAATTATAAAATACTTAATTCTAATGTTCATATATTTGTCTACTCTATATTTTACTTACTTTCTGCGCGGCATTTTGTTTTTAATTATATTGATTACAGTTTTAGCAGCAGCGCACAGTTGAGCAGTCACTCGAACTGATAAAACGCGAGCTCTCCGCGTCGCGACTGAGTTTTATTGTGTTTCACACAGTTTGGGGCAATTATTTGTAATATTAACGGGGATCAACATTTAAGTTGTGCAGTTAATGCATATAGGGGGAGTGCGGCGATAACTTTCCTGGATAAGAATGCGAATAGAGGCACTCACACAGAGAAAGACAGAGACAGAGAGAGAGGGGAAACAGAGTAGCACTTGTCACAACAACCGTGGAGAACTTTGAGCTTTGATGAGTGTGCGTCAGCCGAATGAGGGTCTGTCCGCCCGTCGCACGATCGTAGCAATCGATATGTTGTAGTTTGTCCAATGCGGAATTACGGTTAATGTGTATTTAGTTAATAACCGTGCAGGCGTTGAGTTTGCTGAATTTCACAAGGTAAACACAGAGTTGGAAAAGCGCAGTGCTTGATTTTTGTTGCTTTTGCTTTCGTGCTGGAAGTTGAGGCGACGACCACTTGATGCGGCGGCCATTGTCGTGCGAATTGAAATGCGGCGGCAGACTGTCAATTTATTAGCACTTTAACAACAAATTTACCCCATGTAGTCGCAGAGACAATACAGTGTATTTAGTACATACACACACTCACACTAACGCACACACACACGCGCGCGAGCACGAGCATTCTATATACCCGCATATTATGAATATAAACAGCGAGCAGCGACCGCAGCGCACAGCCAAGCGCGACAAACTAATCGCCGAGGGAACCCACAAAAACAGAAGAAGAAAAAAAGAGTCATCCAATTCCAATTGTCAGCGAGAACAACCACAGCAGAGAGAGCGGCCAAGCGAGCGAGCGACAGAGAGGGGAAGAGTAGTTGGCCACACGAACGGCGAGTGCGAGTGAGATTAGTGGGTGGCAGCACAAGTGCCAAGCAAAGAGACAGAGAGATAGAGAGAGCGGAAGAGAGCCAAGCTGAGAGAGTGCAAGTGGAACACAAGTGCAAAATGTTAGCGTCGGCAAATAGAAGATCGAACAAACGGTAGATCGAACCGAGCCACACATTTGCGAATGCCGCCATCTGGTATACCCTTTAGACATTGGCAACGCGAAGCGGAAGTGAGCAATATACGGTTTAGCAAACAGTTTGTCACATAAAGTTTATAGCATTTAAGAGTTTATTTTAATATATGAATTGAATTATTATTTGTGGTATTGCATGCAAAGATCAAGCGCGTTATTCTTAGGTATTTCCTAGTCGAGCAAGCAGAAATATAGCTAGTCTCTGTGTGTTTATTATTCTTTATTGAGTTATGAAATTTTAGTAATGCAGCGAGTTTACTCAATAACAAGCACTCGATGTTTACACATATATTCAAAAATCTGTTCTCGTTTGGAGCCAACGCAGCGTATACTTAATCTGCGTGTGATGCACATATCCCCAGTGCTTGTCTCTCTATGTAAATAAATCAGGTGAGGTGGCCAATAATATGCGGTGTAAACCACTGTGCGTTAGCCATTGATACGCATCTATGTCCACAAATAATCGATAGCATAACACGGCGTATGAGTAATCTGTCTGGGAATCTGTTTAACCTGCGACAAGGCACAAAATATTGTGTGCACACACTTGTCCACACACACAGTTATGGGTATAAGTATGTACATATGTATGCATCTGTGTAAAGTGCTCGCGGCAACAGCTGTGGGGTATATCAAGCCTCCAATACACTGTACTAATTGCAAATCACCTTATCATGTATTTATGTATATCTCTCATGTTTTATATTAAAAAAAAAGGTAACCCTATGTTTTATGAATTATTTATGGATATTACATCAACCATTTTTTCGCCATCATGCCCCCCTCAATAAACGTTATCAATCAGCCATCATAATATTTCGTTAAACAAGTTAATTAAATATGCTCGACAGACAGACTCATCGGCTTAGCAAGCTTTGATTCATGTTGGAATTCTTAGTCTCATACCAACTATAATATAATTATTATAGATCTCGCCAATTTATTGCACAACATTTTTTATACTCAAATCAACTTCTTACTTAATTTATGCCGTCTTTTCAGTGGCAAAATACCCGAGCTATTTAAAAACGTATGCATATATCAATTTATTAGCTATATTTATCTTTTAACATACTTAGTTTACCAACTACATACATATATACAAATCAATCGACGACGCCTCTCCTTTTCCCTATTCGGTATTTGTTTAGTAAAATTTATGATGAAAAATTTGTAAACATGAAATCAATTTTGAAATTAAAATTTTGGCAGTTATTATGTGTATGTGATTATGTGAGTGTAGCAATAAGTGCGTGCGTGTGAGTGTATGCAGAAATGGAAACCAAAAGCTATTTTAAGCAGCGGAAAGGATTTTATGCTCCACAGAGCAAGACTTAGGGCGGGCGTGTGTGAGAGTGAGAGGCAGCTATAAGTCAGTGGACTTCTGCCATCTCACTCTAATGCTCACATTGAAGGCCAGCAGCTTCTCCTCTATCGCTGCTCGCTCTTATCAACCCTCTTCTATGCATATGCTGCTTAAGAGAGCTTTTACAACATACATATATCTGAAGTTCAAGTGCATGAGATGCGTGGCGGCGGCCTTTTTGATCGTGAGAGACAGCCGGCCGAGGCAATGGACGGCAATGGCTACGTGAGCTGTTACGTGTTCGCTGTCAAATGAACAGTTAACAGGCACAGAAATTCCATTGAGAATTCCAGTGGAAACAGAAGACAATACGGTAACATGAGAAGAAAGCGAATTCGATTTCAAAACAGAATTGGCTTTTGCGTCGAGTTGAGCTAAACGCATAACGAAAGAGGTTAACAAAACGGAATGTGCAATCGCACGTATGTGTGTATATGAGTATACAAACACAAGCACACATACACGCACGCACACACACACATGTTTATAGGTATTAAACGCGTTTTAATATCAATACCCTACGGCACTCCCCGTGCTTGCCTTCATCAGTGCAGCAAACTGGTATACGAAGGCGAAGAAGAACAACTGGGACTGGAGGCACAAATTAATTTCACTAAATTTCGATAGGCGACTCCCCACTCAGCGCACACACACACACTCATGCACACTCACGATTTACAAAAAATTTATGTTTGACATTTATTTTGTGCTAAAAGCAAAGAAGACATGCGAAAATCTTCATAGGAAACATGGCTCACAGGCGCAAATAACAAAATAATGGTATATGACTATGTGTGTACGTATGTATGTGAGAATCAACAGTGAAAGCCGCCTAAGGCGGATGTGATGACAGTTAGTTGTCCTGCTCAGAGATCAAATAATATACATAAACAGAGGTTAGAGGTGAATGTACAGATGTACACATGTATGTATGTATGCATGTATATGTACATATATGTAAATGTTCATGTATGTAGGCGTAAATACATTTGTATATCAACACATGCTTCGAGCATGAATAACCGTAGCGGAAAAGGTAGAAATAAAGGTCTCTGATATGCATATGCGTATGTATATTTACGTTGTCTTATCAGACAAATGACTTTTCTTATCAGCAATATCTTGGAAGAACCAATTTTAAGAGAGCCGACACACACACACACTTGCATGCTTACATTATATACATACATACATATATGTATATGCATGTATCCCAGTATTGGTATTTGCATGATAATTGCCATATTTTTCGGCAAAAACAATATTTAAAAAATGAAGAAAAAAAAATAAAAATAAAAATAAACCGAATCGCGTTTTGAGTTTCAAGTCAAATTTATATTTTTATTGCCGCCTTGCACTTTTTTGCAGTAACAAAATTTGTTCGTGGTGTAATAAAAAGTTAAAAACGCAAATACAACAAAAACGTAGCTGGAAACACGTTGTTTACGTTTTGGCAGTCAAAATGGGGGAAATGTGTGAGCAAAGAGAGGGTGAGAGAGAGAGCGCGCACGCGAGCACTCACACACTGTTACATGAACATTCCACTCTCCAAGCATGTAAGCAGCACGCGTGTGTGTGTTATAAGAGAAGACAAGAAATGTTTTGGGTTTTTTTCCCGACGCCGGCAGCGACAGAGCGTAAAATCAGAGTTGTGCCCGTTTCTGCTTACCTTGCAACATCCTCATCGACATTGTGCTCGCGTCGTAATCTAACGGGCGGCACTGGAGTTGCTGGTGGATCCGCAGTCGTTGGTGTTGTTATTGTTGCTGACTCTGCAGCTAAAGTAGGAGATGGGCCTGTAGTTGAAGCGGGAGAAGGAACTGGAACTGGATCTACGGGCAAGTCCACCGCTGGCGCCGTTGGCGATATTCCCGACAGAGTTCCCAAAACCGCCTTATTTGACATTTGCGTGAGATACTCAATAGTGCGCACTCTTCGTCTATTGTGTGACATTTTCTGTTGTTATTGTTGCTGTTGTTATTATTGGTTGCGGTCTTCTTGGAATTTCTCAACAGCCGACCAACACATACACAGCCAGTGCTACTCACACACGCACGCACACACACACACACATACACTAAGTCACATATATACACATACACTCATGTATATATTAGCACACGTTCTTTTCACTTTTGTTGTTGCTCACGCTGGTGCTAATCGAATTTATTTAAATTTTGTACTTTCACAGCGCAGCAACGCACACGCGCGCACATAACGGAAGCTTTGATTCGAAATTTTAAAGTTTTTCCTTCGACTAACCGTGGCAATCAGGTGACAACGACGACGCGTCTCACCTGGGCAAAATTGCGGTCTTAACTGACGGTGTGGCCGTTTTTTGTTAGCCATAAAATCCTCATAAGAAATGCAACCGGTGACCGCATCAGCTGACCGCAAAATTTAAGAAAACAACATTAAAAGAACGCTAAATATTGACTACGTAAAGAATATATATATTAATTTCGATTGAATAACAGCTAACACGAACATATATTTAATATGGGCTGACGTGTCATTTATAAAATGCAACAATTAGTTTGTTATTGTTTTGTGTGAATATGAACGGGTTGAGAGAGCTGCCAGACTAATATAAACAAATGGTGTATTAGCTGATAAAAGACTGTCTGCTATAAAACTTGCGCGCATTTATTTCAATACAGGTGTGTAAGCACTGGTATTCAAATTAAAGCTGCTAATTAAATGATTTTAATTAAATTGGAAGATGGCATCAAATAAACTCATGGCATAAACTTCAATGGAAACATGAATAGGAGGTGTAGTGTTTGTGTAAGCCATTCATGATAAATGCCTGGTTGCACGCACCCTGCACCTTCGAATGACCTTTTGCTGCATTGCTTTCGCGTTTGTTTGAACCGCTCGAGATGTACGCACTGGCGATCATATATCAAAGTTGTTAATTACATCTTCCGGTCCTAATGAAATTAGAATATGAAATCGAATTCACTGCAAATACCATGAGATAGACGCCCGAGAGGTGTAACAATATTTGAGTTAGCCTTGACTGCTTCTACTGATAACCAGTTTGTTTTTCACAGGTGTCACACACCTTACATTAGTGTCCAATAATCATAATAAATACACACACAAATACACTGAGCGACGTCAGCTGGCCATTCTGTTTGCCCGACAAATTAGTTGTAGCTCAATAATTGAGCCGTAATGTGACTTGGCAGCTGCCAGCCCACTTCTCGGGGCCGATACCTTTGTCCAATTTATTCAAATATAAAATACTCAAATAAGAAAAGATAAATACAAAAATATATAGAAATGTGAAGATGCGCAAAAATCCTACAAATGAACGTGTTTTCCCAATTAACACACTTTTTCCCCCATTGATTCATAAAACAAATACATATTTATCTTTTATATACATATGTGAAGATCTTTTTTGTGTTTGAGTTTCACTTTTATTTACAAAGAAATTGAATCATATTTCTCACTTAATTTTAACGGTATTCCACCTCAGCCTGGCAACAACTATATATAATATATATGTTTGTATGTGTGTATATGTCACATATTTTGCCAACATTTATTGATCAGCTTCTAACGTTAGTAGGCTGGTTAAGTCAGATAACCGTTATCGACATATTGTTTTCCTATATACATATTTTGTTATTGCAAAAACAGAAAAACATTGAACAACAACTTGTTCTGATAGTCATGATCAAAGAGTTCGCATTGTCATCGGAATAATATGATGAGTACTTCTATTCATTGAATACGCAAACGAAAAATTCCCAATTTCCTTCACAAATACATATTGTTAAAAAAAAATATCAAAAAAAATCCCAAGATTCTCTCTCTCTCTCTCTCTCTTTCTATCGCTCTCTCTCCCCTGTTTTTATCAGACTCTCTGTTTATGTTTAGAGATTTCATGTTCTGCAACAAAAAAACAAGAGATTTACTATATATTTATTTAAGTTGCAGAAATGAAAACTTGTTAAATAAATAACAAATGTTTAATATATTCGAGTGCAGCAATGCTTAATGTTTGTCAGAGTAATTAACAGTCACTATCACAAAAACGGCGTTGCCAGATAGTTAAATAGGGCAAACTGATTGCACTGTCTGCGTGAATCAACGACCTGTTGCTCTGTTAGTGCTACAATTTTGTTAGCTTGCCCCTTCCACATAGTGACGAGTGGATTTCTCTTTAATTACATGATAGCAGCAAACAAAACAAATGATTATCACTTAAGCACAATCTGCTCCATGTATATTTTTATATATAAATAAGTGTGTGTGAGACAATATTTTATATGCGTGGGCGTCGAAAAACACACAAAGAAATACTTAAGGTACGCACACATAAGAACGTGCATGTACATGTGTACGTCTGCATAGAATAGCCCAATTCTTCAATTGCATGCACAACTACTCGCTCACTGGTTCATTCACTTGCTCGTTCTCTCTCCCGCTCCAGGTTGTCAGTCCAGCTAACGTATGGGCAAATGAGTAAAAGAGCGCCAGAGCGTGGGACCACTAACGTAAGCGAGAGCATTACGTTAATTTGCGCTCACGAGCAACATATGACGCCCGATCGGTGCTGTCTCTGTCGCTGACGCTGACGTCGCTGCTGTCGCTTGGAGCGCGCTGGGCTGGAGTTCGGTCAGTCAGTTGTTATCGAGCGTTACTTGAAGCTGGTTGGCTGACTGTCCAGTGCCAGGCTGTGTGTTTGTTGTTAGTGTTAGTATTTAGTATTAGTCGATTTAGTCGTGTGTACGCGCTGCGAAAATCTGAGCAAACGCCACCCACCCCCACCCTCTCCTGCACCGCTCGCGTTGTCGCCGCCGTCATCATCATCATCGTCGCCGTCGCCGTCAGCCTCGCCGTCGCCGCCGCCGCCGCCGCCTTCATCGTCATCTTTGCTGCCAGTTTTATTTGTGTGAGTGAACCAGTGACTACCAAAAAAAAAAAGCCAAATAACAAATAAAGAGGTTGCGTTTTAAGTACAATAATTACACACACAGAAACCGTGCATAAACAGTTACAGCTTAAGCTTCAGTTGTTGCTAAGCGTCGCAGCATCTGCAACAACAAAACCTACAATTATTAATTATGTATACATATATTTATGCCCACACACACACACTCACAGTTACATGTGTATGTTGTCTACATTTTCATTGTGCTGCATAAGCAAGACACAAACGGCTCATTGTCTCGCGAAAAAAATCTCAACTGAAAAAAGTTTTAAATAATAAATAAATAATTTTTATAGATAAAAAACACAACGTCAACTGCAAAAGATCACGAAATGCGGTACACGCGTTGTCGCCTGTTGTCGCTTGACGTTGTCGCAGACGGAAAACAAATTCAGTTTCACACACACACCTATTTACACATGCACACCTACTCACATACACTCACACATTCACAGACATACACCAGCATGCGTCGCTTGAAAAGCCACACTGGAGATTTGCACAAGTGCAAAGACAAAACGATTTCTTTGGGTTTCTCATATTTTGCCTTGTCTAAAACCGTTAAATACATTATTAACAGTTCAAGTTAGTCAGCAATGTGCACACACATGTAAACTCATATGAACAAAGCGCGTACAGAGGCTACACAACCTAAGCCGAATGAAACGAAGAGCGAACACTATAGCTAAGAGTTAGATCTCTTTACCTTAAACAGAATGCATGATTACATTACATGTGCTGTACATGTACATATGACCTAAAAGAGAGGTCCTACAAGAGAGCACAGAATGTATGTAAATGTGAATATGTGTATGTACATATGTATATGTATATGTTAGGTCTGTCCTCAAAGAGAGGAGTCTCAGTGCATGCATATGTGCTGAAAATGTCCTAAAAAGAGAGAGGGCATATTTTGGGCACATTACTATTATAATTATACATACTTACATATACATATACCTATTTATTGTATTTATTCACACTTCTTGATAAAAAATAAATATATTATTTATGATGATTTATTTATTTATTTATAAATTGACGTTTATTTAACAAACAGAACAATTATATTATTATGGAAATCTTAACTCAACTTATGTATATATAACATCAAATTGTGAAAGATCGCAAAAATAAATAAAACAATTGAGTTATAGTCGAAATATAAATCAGCAATATTTCCCGTTTCCAATAAAAACATATGAACGATCGGCGTCAAGTGAGAGTGAAGTGAAATATTTATTATGAAAATACATTGTATATATATGTATATATTATATACTTAGATAAGTTTACGTCTTTATACGCAGATTAATCATAAAGACCAAAAATAACTACAAAAACAACAAAAGACGCGGAAATGGATTACATTGTGAAAGCTTACAAGGACTGGAAATTGCACTCGCAAGTAAGTAGAAAAGAATATATGTACCCTTCCTATACCCTTCCAGTATATATAGAGTATAGAGTATAGAGTATAGAGTAATTAAGCTATATTGAATGACTGCAGTAAATTCTTATACATAATATGTATTTACATATTTTTCCTTACTCGTCCGAGAACGAAACACATCATACCCACTTTCTCAGTAGCTACAGGGTATTCAAATTATAATTTATATTTAGAGGTCTTTGGGGTTGAGCTAGGTTAGGTTACAAATTACACGAATTTAAATGGTATTACATTAAATTCGTTTTCACGTTATTGGTTGACTAGATGGAACGACAATAGATCAAACTGGCTGAAAGAAACTAAGAGGCTGACTCGAAATAATATAGATCGTATATATGCATATATATTAAATATATCCATGTTTAAAAGTATTCTTGAAGCTCTATGAACATATAAAAGATACCCAATCAAATATTTTGTTTTTGACGGTCTTGCAGGGTATTTTATGATTCGGTAAATCAGAGTTTATCTTCTAGATTAGCTTAGGTCCAAAATGTCATCTGAGTGCACCAAGATTAAGCAAACACACAAAAATCGCAAATTGCCATAAAAACGAAATCGAATTGAGAGCAGATTTCTGCCAAATGATTATATGTATATATACATATATATATATTTAATGTATATATATAAACTGTAGATATGTATGTATAAGTATATTCGTTTATAAGAGCCACGCTGTGAAGTCATGGCAGTTCCTCGTGGCCGTTAACTTTTGTGGGCTTAAAGAGTACAAAAAAGTTATATGTACATGTATATGTAAGAGTATGTCTGTGTGTGTGAATGTGGGCAACAATCATGTCAGACAAAGTCAGACTCAGATCTATTCAATACACACACACACAGAAGCAGAAAGACTGCAGAAACTGTTGCTGAGGCCCCTGTCGAGGTGCTTAACCGCATTTAAAAATATATATATATATATATATATATTTTTTTTTTTTTACCAAGATCAGTTGGTGGCAAAGCCGCAGCAAGAGACGCAGCAACAGCAGCAGCAGCAAAGCACAAAATAATAAATAATTCTCTTGAAATACGATCGTGTCGAAATGCTCTCGCATTACCCAAGAAAAACCACTTTGAATGGAACGTTACCTTTTGGTATTTGCTGTGTTTAAATACCCTGTAATTGTCGAGCAAAACCAGCAATGCAGTCTCAGTGGACGGACAAAACTAGAAATTAGAAACTAGAAAATACAAAATATCTGTAGATATGAATCGATTATAAATAATAGCTAATTAATTTATAATATTGATAAATATTTATACGTAGGCCAGCTTCACTAAGAGTCGTTGCCGACATGCTAGCCCAATAAAGTGAGCTTTCCATTGTCAAGAACTCTCGTTGTTTCATCATAGCTTGTTGTACGGACTGTCGTTCTTGCATGTCGATAAATACCGATATATAGAGAAGTCGACATATAACTTGCCCTGCCATACTTTATAGCATATTTATTGAGTTAGGGTTTACAGGGCATCTGTTAGCTGGGCATTATCAACATGTACAAAAGTTTTGCAAACGCCACCAAAGTGTGCAGCATGGCTTTGGCTACGGCTTCAACTCTGGCTGCGACTGCGACTACGACTATGGCTGTGCGCCGGCTGCTAGTGCGGATCGTAGCCAGCGAACCTGGCGATGAGTAAGCCAAGAGGCACCAGCGAAAAGCCAACAGCCAACAGACAAGCGGCAAGAGGCAACAGTCAGCAATCGCACATCTGGCCTAAAGCAAAAAGGCAACAAGCCAGCCAGTCAGCCACTCAGAGAGTCGGCCAGTCAGCAATGCGGCCAACTTGCGAGACTCTGTCTGAATTGCAAATGAGTGCAACGAGCGAATAAAATAAAAGCCAAATGCATTTATGCGCGCTGTGTGTGTGCGTTGCCACTTCTTGATACCCTGTACGCACAGTGAGCTTGGGAGATACCTGAAGTATATATAGACATACTACAGATGCCTTTCCGGTGACAAATAGTGGCCCAAGTTATTGGGATTGCCCCTTCAAAGCTGAGTCACACTAAGATTCTGATGAAAGCAAAGCAGCCTTAGTTACAGCTAGATATATCTGCCCATCGAACAGAGTATTGTGCATTTGAGTGGACCCGATTGCAATGGATTTTGTGGCTGTTGCCAGTTTTATTGCTAATTAGGCCAAATCACATGATAAACACAAAAACTCGCAATTGCAATTTGTACGTTTCATTGTTGGTTCGGCTGCCTGGAATGCGCCCGATATGCGTTCTATAAATATCCTTAGCCTTGGGCTGGGCCCGCACCTTCGCTGAGTTCAATGGCCAAACCTTCAAGCCAACTTGACGCGCTAAGAACCTGGCCCTGGGCCGGTTTTACTTAGCTTTGCCCAAGTGGACGCCATTTTGAAGAGTTTTTATACTCATTCACGAAAGTGAATCAGTATATTGGTTTTGTGCAATGTCCGTCTTGCTGTCCGTCCGTCTGTCCGTCTGTCCGTCTGTCCGTCCGTCCGTCTGTCCGTCTGTCCGTCTGTCCGTATGAACGCAATCTATTTCGGCGCTATTGAAGCTAGAGACTTGAAATTTGGAACACATACTCGTGTATATCTCCGATTTATAAAGTGTTAAAATTTTCCCGATCCGCCCACTAGGGGCGTGGCAAATCGAAAAATGCATTTTCCGATATACCAGAAATCATGTTTGTTGAAGAGCTAGAAAGCTGAAACTTGGTATGTAGGTCCGCGTTGACCACCCAAGATCACGAGCTATGGCGGATATATCTACGCCCATTGGGGGCGTGGCAAATCGGATAAAACTGTATCTCCTAAAGTTGTAAACCTAGAATGCTGAAATTTTGCACGTCAGCTAATGGTATGATTCTATAAAGTCTGAAGATAAATTATAAGTCTACGCCCGTTGGGGGCGTGGCAAATCGGACCTGAAGATATAGTGATTTTTTAAATTCTCCTATATTTTGGACACTATTGATGGCAGAGACCTCAAATTTTGTATATATACTCGGACTGATCACCCAAGACCAAAAAGTTTTGTCGGATATATGTCCGCCCACAGGGGGCGTGGCAAACCGCAAAAGTTTATATCTCCTAAAGTATAATAGCTAGAAGCTTCAAATTTGGATAGTTGAGTTACTGGTAGCCTCCTCTATCGATTCCCCAAAAATAATTTTTACGCCTCTTTAGGGGCGTGGCATATCGAAAAATACCCTGTAATTTTCACATTTTTTTAGGGTAAGCATTCAAACTTTGCAGTTAGGGTAACGTTATCTCTTTCTAAAAACTGACCAAAAATGAGGTGTCTACGCCCAGTTGGGGCGTGGCAAATCGGAAAAACCTGTATATTCTACAGTATTAGAACGAAACTTAACTACTAAATTGTTGATGGGATGTGAATGAGTATTCCGCAGTCGGTAACGCCCGACTGCAACGTTCTTACTTGTTTTCTTTTGACGCTTCGCTAGAGGCCCAAAGCGCTGGCATGAATACAGTGAATGCTCACTTTTCTTTTCAGCATTCAGGATGCGACACCCAGAAATTGATTAGAAGTAACTTTAAAGTTCCAGCTCTAGCGAGTACTCCACGAGTACTTGCAGTTTCCCTTAGCGAGTACTCACTGTGTGGGCACCTGGTTCTGCCCTTTCGGAATGCACTCAATAGCCATGTGTTATATCACTACTTAGCCAGAGACCTTTCGGCATTTCAATTAGAGCCATGGGGTATTCAGGGTTATTCGGGGCTATCAAATTATTCAGTGCGTAAAGTCAGTCAAAACTATTTCCATGATAATTTCTTAACTTGACTCTGATACAGCTGTATTCAGGTGGGCGTCGGCTGACTCAGTTTGAAGTGGAGAAGGTCATGCCAATAGGGTTTTTATTTATATGTAGTATCTCCAAAGTGAGAGCCACGCTTTGTATTTCCTGTTGCAATTCCTGTTTTAGCCAGTTTGCTGGGCATTATCTTTGACGTATTTGTTTAATAACCAATTTAGCCATATTTATTTTTTCCCCCTTCAACCGGTTTGGCATGCTTGCAAAAGACAAAACGACAACAAAATCATTCTAAAGCTTACATTTGAAATACAGTGGGGCGCGCTTTAAATGTAAAATTATCTGAAATATATAAAACTTCAAATTACAATTTTATATTTGTGTTCAGCTTAGGTAGAGTCTGCTGTGATTCTGTAGAAAACAAAGAGAACGGTGAACTGGAGGATTAAAAGCAACAAATGTGAGAAATATCATAATTCATCTTTTATATTTATGATTTCTAAGTAAATGTGTATTCACTTTAGCGAGACTTTGCTGTAGTATTCAGTAGTAGGCCTCGATATTGTTATCGTAAACCGATCATCAAAGACATTTGAACTAATTTGGCAGTTATCATATTTTCAACTGCCTTGAGAAGAACCGATGGAATATAAATATGAATGTGAATGTAAGCATGAGTGTGAGTGTGAGTGTGAGTGGGAATATGAATGTGCATGAGTATCAATGCCATAAACGTGTCTTTTTTACTGAAATTCCAAGCGATACCTTTCCTTTATATATATTTATACCTATGTATATCTCTGTCTATTTATCTATATGTCTCCTTCTCTCAGTAATTTGCACCGTTTCTTTGAAGCGATTTGAGAAATTCGCTTTGTTTAATTATTGCCCCAATATAGAATCGATATTGGCTATAAATAGGTCTCCGGCAATCTAATCTCTCTACTGTAGCCAATAAAAACTGCGACGTTAAATTATAATAAAGTATATATCAACAGTTCAAGAAATCTTGGAACTCGTCGATCTAAAGGCAAACAAAATTAAAATCGTGGCATTAATCAATCAAAAACTCAAATGAAGATTGATTGTTTATATCTGAATAAATATTGCTATTTATATGTGAATATATATAAATGAAAATTTATATACCAGTTATTGTGGAGTTATTGTAAAAAGCTAAAGGCAATCGCATATAATTGAATTTGTTATTAATCGCAGCTAGTTTCTGAAAATACGATAGAAATATGCAAATGTATATATGTAAATCGAGTTGTTAAGCAATACTACAAATTAACAACTACAGTAAACACTTCAATTAAGACCGAGGCAATGTCTTGTCGCTAAGAAATGTATTAAAGAGAGAAGAATTCAGATTTACTAACAATAATAGATGTCTTTGCCATTAGTTCCAGATACATATCATCCATAGATATATCTGTATTTTTGAGTTACGTATATCCCTCGTGTTTGTCTCTCTCTTTCTTTGCCTCGAATACAATAAAAAACTGATAAACATTATTTATAATATTATTGATAGATGTATTATTCCTGCCTAAGTTCCCATAAGTTTGATATATATTGGTATTTTACGGCCCGGTGCAACAAAGCGTTCCGTCAAAGGGAATTTATACTTTGAAATATTATAGAAGTCACGTTGAATATTTTTTGTTGCAGCACGTAACAGATGTCTCCAGTAATGGGTAGTACGTAGTAGCGCTCTATACGTACTATATACTATAGCTAGCGTATGCCACTGTATGTGTGCTTAACTAGTAGATGACGTTGCCCTTCAATTGAGCAAACTGAAAGCTAAACACCTTAATCAACAGAAGCATATAGAGACATATTATATATGCTCGCTCGTATCTGAAGAGTACTTAGAAGCCATCCATTTAATTTATCAGAAAATATATGTACACGAAGCTATATAAATAAACTTAATACCCCTTAAGATTGTGGCACTTGACTGTTTGGCATGGGGCTTTACACTTCCAAGTGCAACGCGCGGGCTACACAATTGATATGGCGGAACGAGTTGAGCCTGATGTATAGAGTGTCGGCAAAGTGATCTGATATAAGACCCGACAATTGATAACAAACATGATGTAGCAAAGCTCTGCTCGCCTAGAACCGTCTGTTTCCTGGCATTACGAGGCAGGTGTGCCAGTGCCTCAAGTACAGGTACAAGTCCATTGTTCGCTGAGTAATGATTCAACAATCTCTGTAGTAGCTTTCTGCAGTAGATACAAGCATTATCAATTAATTAAACATGTTAGGTAGAAAAGAATTAGAGATGAGAGCATTACTGACTTATCGATAGATTAAGCTTATTTGTATTTTGTATAAATGATGCAGGTGAAAAACATTAGATTTCTCTAAGAATATATGTTCAATGCTTATATTGAAACAAAAACGACTTATAACACGAAATCTGACTCGTGTCACGCTTGCAGCTCCCGTAGATATCCGTTCTTTTAGCAATTAGAAACTGGAGAAGTGGTACGCCAATAAAAGTAAGCATTAGTGATGGATATCGAAATTTGATTTAAGCCACCTTCCGAGTAATGTTAGATATCAGCAGTCATATCCAAGAATTAGAGATGTCCTCTTGACAAAAACTCCAACTCTCACATAAATACAGTTTGCATTGTTCTTGGGCGATAATTGAATCTACTGGCAGATAATGCATAGTTGATATAGACACGAAAACTGATTAAAATCCGAAATCAACAACATCGTGTCACGCACACAGCTCTATCATAGATCTTGCCTTACACCACAATTGGACTTCGTGATCGTGTGTGTGTTAATAAAAACGTTCCATTTCGCAGTTGTCATGCATAATAATAATAATAACAATATCTAAATTGATATGTGTAAAGCTTCTTATATTTGAGTCACGTACGATTTGGTTCAGTATTTTCGTTTTCGTTTTCGTTTCGGTTGTTTTTTGTATTTTTATCAATTGCGATTTCCTATTTTGTTAATTTTAATTAATACTAAAGATAGTGCGACGGCTAAACAGAAACAGTGACTGCCATAAAGTGTACCTCAAGTGTTACTTCAATTTGACCTTCGCCTAATAATTTGTGTGCGCTTGCACGAATCCATAAATTTCTGACATACTTACATAAACAACAACCAAACAAACAACGATAGCAGCAACAAATTCGAAGTAGATTTCAAGCGATATCATTAAATTTATGGCATTTGCTATACGAATATTTATGTTAGTCACTGTTGAAAGCCGATTTGATTAGCAAACTTTATCGATTTCGACTCCGGCTCTGTTATCGATCAGCTGCAATTAGCTGAGACTGACCTTCGCGCTCGGAGGAGTTCTCGAGCTTCTTTGGTCGTCGCGTCGTCCATTCCTACTACTGAGTCACATGCATCGCATGCCGTCTTGTCTGACACTTTCATTTAGCAACTCTGTCGGCTGTCTAAATTTGGGCGAAATCACACACTTGTCTTTTGATAGACATAAACAATTAAATATTAAACAATTATCACTTTCGGCCCGCAACGTGTCGTCTGGTCTGCAATCACTAAAAAGTCCCCTTTTTCATATACCCATTAAAGGTGAACAGAAATGGGGAAAACCTCTATTTTACAAGACAAATGCTTTGTCATAAGGCATTTAAATAACA
This sequence comes from Drosophila arizonae, assembly GCF_054131065.1. Classification (NCBI taxonomy): domain Eukaryota; kingdom Metazoa; phylum Arthropoda; class Insecta; order Diptera; family Drosophilidae; genus Drosophila; species Drosophila arizonae. Next base: position 627,950 of record NC_142922.1, on the reverse strand, counting down.
GCTAGAGACTCATAAAAGTGTACTCTTAGGTCAAACTCGTTTAGATCTCATTTTGTATTTACATATATGTTCAAGCAAATTTGGCATTTGAAATATAACTGAGAGATACAATAAATATATTTGAAAGTATCGGTCATAGCGGTATCGTACGATTTTTAGATACGTTTTGTATTTGTATCCGTATACTCATTAGTTTGCAACAATCGATAACATTGTCGATAGCAACGATTTGCCGCATTTCTAGAAATATAACTTATTATATGCCTATATTATGATAATGTAGAGTATCTACTAGTCGACTTTTTTTTTTTTGGCATTGATTAGTTTGTGTTTACCATTTCAATTATGATTGTAATTAAAAACGATCGCCATTGAGCGAAGTCCCCTCATTTGATTCTTTTCTGGGTGGCAATTGCTCATCAAGAGATCAGTTGCCCACAGCATGGACAAATATAACATACGATATACTATATGTTTGTATAAACATCAATATACATATATATAATATGTATGTCTAGAGATCCATATATATGTATGCGTGTGTATATCGAAATCCCATTGAGGGAAACCCGGCGCGTGACTAGCTTCTGCGATTTGTGTATGTCAATGACCGTTTTTTCTGTATATTCCAAATCGATGCGAAATTTAGGTGAAATTGTTTTGTATTGTCATCTATGATAGTCGCTGGTTGGGAAGTGCTTATCAGCTGCGCGTAAAAAACAGTTATTATTTACCCTACATACAGTAAATTGCTGCCTCTCTCTTTTCCTCTCTCATCCAAACTCTTGCTTTCGCTTTTTCTTACGGCCGTCGTATATTGCTATTGCAGAAAACAGTTTGACAATAGTTGCGAGGAATTTGTTGTTGACTTTACAGGCACAATGTAAATACATACAGACATAATACATATAAATATGCAAACATTTATGTACATACATATGTATCTTTTTCTATCATATGTTGTCTGTATGTGTGCTCTGTCTTGGAGGAAGTAATTGCGGCTCTGTTCTGTAAGTTGTCTTGCAATAATGCATTAATATTGCAAATCAAATATGGAGGTATCATTAATAAATAAAGTCACATGTTAATTGAAAGTCATGCCGGCAATTCGTTGCGAATAATTTCCATATGCAACCCAACAGACCAGCTGCTTTGTCTTTGTTGACTGCTAGCAGCTTGGTCAAACAGGTTTAAGCCTAACAACAACATATACAATGCACACATTGAAAGGCGCTTACGTTGGCCCAGCTATCACGTGAACAAAAAAAGATTATTCACTCTCGAAAGTAATAAAAACAAAAACAGTCGCAAATTAACATTTGCACCAAACGAAAATAAGCACAAACAAAAACACGCGCTCAACGCTTACCATAGCAACTCTGTGCGCAGCATTGAGTGCAGCAATCGATAACACTTTGAGCGTGGATCTGCAGTAGCGATGAATCTGGCGTGACACGGGGTGCCAGCCACTTAAATGGGCCGCGAGCAAAAACTGTTAATCGTGCTTTTTATTAAGCATTAACAAATTTGTCACCTCTAGTATGCTTTGGTATTTTTGCGATTTTCTCAACTGAGTGCTACGGGCACACTGACAGTACAATTTACAATGGCAACAACAACTTGTAAACACGTAGTAAACGCAGCTGTAATTCAACGGCGTTGAAAAAAAAACTAAGCAAAATAGAAAAAAGAATAACAATAATTTATTGCAAAAATAAAAGCAAGTGAATTCACTTAAGGCGAACGACTGCGTTGCTTGAGTAAAATGTGTCTATAAATTGGTTGAATAGCTGCAACTGTATTAGTTTTGCTACAGTTTTTGGTTTCGCTTGGTTGCATTCACCGTTTCGAGGGAGTTCAGGTGAGTCAGGTGAGTGGGGCACCTCCAATGAACAAATCATAGAAATTGCCTGTGCGCTATTTATAATTATAGAAACACACTCACACATGTGTGTATTCGCAAGAGTAACGGTAAATCAATGACATCATAGCGACAGTTGCCAAAAACAAAAAACCAAACGAAAACGAAAACGAAAACAAAAAATAAAAACAAAAACAAAAAGAAAACCAAATAAAGAAACAAGTGCAATTGTACATAGTTAATTAATACTTTCCCCCTTTCACTTTGCAGTTTCAAGAGATCGTGCCTGATATGGATGACAGCGAATTCATGTTCAACGAAAAACAATCGATACGCGACTCCTCACGCACCCTCAAGAAATATGGCAGCACCTGCTGCAACAATCTGAGAAACAATGAAATTCTTATACGACACACCGTGGAAAAGACGGACACACTGCAAGGAATTTCGCTCAAATACGGCGCCACGGTATGTAAACATCGATTGTAAAGTATCCCAATTGCTCTGTGGGGGCTAAGTGAAATAAAAGTTATGGCGTGCCATAAAACATTGATTTCAAATGCATAACGTCGTTTATACTAGGGCTGTACAAGCAGTTTCTGAAAAGTTCAAATTGAATTGAAGGATGTGGTACAAAGTGAAAACAATAAATTGTATATAATCTATAAACTATGCAAAAAGGGGTAACATTTTAACATTTAAGTTTGAATTACAAAAAAAAAAATCAAATATACGTGAAGCAATGAGACAAATCACTGTCAAAGCTTAAAGTTAAATAAAATGAGGGCGTATTTTTATATAATATCACAAGACTATATATATAGAATATATAGAATTAATCAGCCTACCCTCGCATACATCGCATATACTATACAAGCAACATTTCCCCAGCCAACATTTGATTTGTAGGTGGAGGGCCTGTAACTAGCAATGGCTTCTTTTTATAATCGTTCACAAAGGGAATAGAGAGTATATTGGCATCGTGTAATATACACATATCCGTTGAAAGCCGCAAGTAAATTTCATCCATATGCTCGTCTTATAAAATTATTCTAAAAGGGAAAATAAATGAAGAATGCCATCGATTTTAAAGTTTGTGAGTCTCCTGTTACACTATGAGCGAGTATTAGTCGGTCACTTTTCAGCTTGTTGGCTTTCGTTGGTGTCGTGTCGCATGCGAATTGTAGACAATTTCAAATGTCAGCTAACTTTCAACTTTATCGATTTAATAAGTAGACGGAAAGACCCAGTCCGTCGCTTGACATGGTTTCCACAAATAAGATAGCATTGGGAGGTGGCAGGGGGACGTTGGGAGAGGGCCCAGCAAGAGGAGGGGTTGGCTGCTGCACTGCAGCAGCGGGCGACCTACGACCGCTCGTCTAATTTCTTATCATTGTTTGAGTTTCGATTCTTATCAAGGAATTTTAAGCTGAAGGAAATGCTGCAGCCAAATGTGCCGACAGTTTGCTGCATATCATAGTATACATATATAGTACATAGCATAGTATATACATATATATCATATAGTTAGATAGCTAAGAATCTGCGTCAACATTTGATCAGCTAATGAAATGATAAGAGGGAAAGAGAGAACTGAATTTATATAAAGTGCTCAGCCATCTTACCTGCCTAATTAATCATCATCGTGATTCGTATTTGACAAAAACGAGTGATGTCCACTCAGTCACCGATCAATCAATCAGTCGAGCAATAAGTCAATTAGATATCAATTTATAAGTTGCTAATATCTTGAGTGTATAGACTCATTTATTGGCAGTTTAAATATTAGCTTAGATATTGTTGTTTATTGATAGATATAATATTTGTGTGCAAATATACATATAAGTATATAATATAATATTATATTATATAAAGCTTAAGAGGAAAGATTCTCTGTGAGCCGAGGTGGCGTTCATTAGCAGAGCTTTCACTGTAGTAGACAGATACGCTGCTATAGATTCCGCTTATTATAACTATACACAGATCGAATAACAATATTTACATATATATATATTTCTTATATCCACAGACGGAACAAATACGTCGTGTCAATCGCCTCTACGCCTCGGATAGCCTCTTTTTGCGTCAGTTCTTGCTCGTGCCCGTGGAGAAGACGTCACCCTACAATTTGCAGGCAAATGGGGCTGACCTGCTGGCCGATGCACTGGCCTCGCCGCCCACCACGCCCGATGTGAATGTGCAGCGCGAAGCGTTGAACAATGCAAACAACTTGAGCCAAACAAATTGTTACAGCGGCAGCGGCAGTGGCAGCGGCAGCAGCAACAGCTGCAACACCAACATCTCGTCCAGCTCGTCGAGCACCCGTTCCGGCCAGCTGCACGGCACACCGCGTCCATATTCAATTGCCGGCGAGCTGCTGGTGCAGCCCGGCGATGAGGATCCAGCTCTAATGCTGCACAATCACAATGCCACGTGCAACACCAAGCAGAGCAAGTCCCTGGACTCGGTGGCCGCGATGACGCCCGAGGAGGAGAATCGCAAGTGTATGAATGATTTCCTCAACAAGATAGACAACACGATATCCGAGTCGCGCAAATATGTCGAGCGTTCTAAGGAGTAAGTGTTAGAGACTCCCAAGAGACTTTTCTTCTTCTTATCATTTATTTAACCCTTCTCCGTCTCTGTCCCATCCAGCTTGGTGAATAGTCAAAGTGATGTGGACCTTTGCATCAGTGCCACAACGGACGTGTTTCCACAGCGTCGCAATCATCAGCTGAACAACTCCTACAAGAACAACAACCACAATAGCAGCAACAACAACAACCGTCCGTTACACCACCAGAGGCACAGCTCGACGGGCAGCGGGAATTCGGATACGGCGCAGCTTCTGAACACGACGCAGACGCGTCGAGTGCAAAACTCTTTGAAGCGCCTGGAGAAGCAGCAGGATGATTTCTTCGAGTTGTAGCAGCTGAGCGAGGCGCTGCGTAGCATCAACCACGCGCTACGACATTACAATTAATTAGAATTACTGTGCGAATGAGAGATCTAACAAACAAGAGAACGAGACGAGAGAAAGTTAATTTTACAAATTGTTTTTAAATCTGCGGTGCAGCTCGAAACGCTGCACTAAATGTAAATTATATAAATACAAGAGGAGCAAAGAAGATAAAACAATACATACGTACACCTATACTATACTATATCCCACATATATATGGATATGTTAAGCGCTACGCTATTTAAACCTGTACTATATACATATACACACGCAACATACTATCGTATAATGATAAATGATATCTATGTTATATTTTGATCTTATTGTTAGTCCAATTGTTCAGCCCTTTGTAATTGCCGCCAATTTGCTTGCAAAGTCTGTTACCTTCCCCACTTCCTCCCCGAAGTCTTTTTTGTATGTGTTAGCTTTAAATGAAATGCGTACTTTTAGCTATGAGAATTATTAATCTTAACTCACACACACACACACCAACATCCCCGCACACACACACACACACACACACTTAGTTTTTAGTTACAACTACAATATGGTTTAACATAACTTGACTGCTCTTTGGCATAAACTGTTTGCAAAACTTTAATTGGCCGATAATAACTGTTACATAAATGTTAAATATATATATATATAAATATTAGTATACTTGTTAATTTTAATTATTATTGCTTCTTATGTTTTCCATTATTTGTATTATCCCACACAGAGCTCTGTCCTCATCTATCCTAAGGCCAACTAAAATATGCAAATCATGTTGTATGAGAAGATTTTATAAATAACAAAATAAAGTAAGAATGTGTTAAAAAAAAAATCAATGACTTTCTTATGAAATATTGTAGAAGAAGAATATAGGTTATATAGGTCTCCCTAAAGATATTAGAATTATTTATGTTTGGCCCGGTCTCTGATGTATTATTGTTATATATGTACATATATTAATATAATATAATAATTGCTATATTATATAGGGCTTATAGGAACTGTCAGATCTTTTAAGTGTGCTAGGAAGCGCATTTCCTTTAGATGGGGCATGTCACGGAATTCCCGGCTAACGCATGCGCAGCTGTGGTGAGGGTTCACCTGTTCTGGTGCGTCACCTTGGCAACGCTTAGGGCCAAACAAACAAAAAGAAAACAGTGGTTCGAGAAAAACAATTATTATCTGAAGCACTTGTGACCATGTCGGAGCCGGAGCTGGATGCAGCTGTTATTAAAGCCACACAGCAAAGCCTGGGCAAGTGGATCAAGAAGCCGCCGCTGACAGAGAAGCTGCTGAGGAAGCCTCCATTCCGCTACCTCATGGACATCTTCACAGCGGTAAGACTTTAGCCATGGAACTCGTTCAATTAAGCTCTGTTTAGTTTATTAGGGAAACGGGCTGCCTTGAGGGTCTCTATACGCCGGAGGAGCAGCTCTTCGAGAACATCAATGATCGGTAAGGCATTCTTATCAGAACGAGGCTAAACTGAGACTAACTAAATCGATTTGAACAGCAATGATAAAATGCGATTTCTGCAAAAGATGATCGATGCCACAAGTGAGTTGGGGAACCCGTATAGACCGTATAGAAAGCATACCCTAACTAATCCAGAGATTCATTGCAGAGCTTACGACGAAGCAGGATCTCAAGGTGCGCACCTCCAAAATTGTGGCCGGACACGAGCCGAAGCTGACGAATGAGCTGCTACAGGCCATGGCCAGCATAATGGAGCAACGTCTGGAATGGCGTGATGCAGTGCAGCAAGTCTTGGCCAATGGGACCGAAAAGCCGAAGCCAGTGAAGGCAAAGGAAGGCAAGCTCAGCAGCAAGCAAGTCTCCCCAACTGCCAAGGAACAGCCGATGGCACGCAAGGAGAAGCGCATCTCGCCCCAGGAGCAGAAGCTGCGCAAAGCAACGGATCAGGCGACCCAGGACAAGGAGAAGAAGCCTCAGCGCCGGCACAAGTCCTCGCCGGAAGCGGAAGCCAAGCCCAAGCTGAGCCGGCAGAGCTCCAAGCAGAAGACTCCATCCCCTGTAAAGCCCCCAGCAAAAGTTAAACAAGCTTCAACAGACAGCGAAGCAAAGTCCATGTCGCCAGCTCCTGCTGCCACAGCTCCGCCCGCTGCACCCGTTACACCTGCAGCAGATGCTCCCGCCCCTGTCAAACTACCCTCGCCTGTCGCCTCTCCCAAGCCGACTAGCGCCTCGCAGAGTCCTTCGCCCAAGGCTCAGCAGCTATCGGCTGAGCCCGCAGAGCCGGAAAGCCGCAAATCCTCTGGTAAAAGTCGGCGCTCTAGTGCAAGTCAGCGAGCACCTCCGCCCGAACCAGATCTTGCCCTGGTCAACAACGAGGCTAGCGAGCAGAGCCAGGCCTCCACTGTGCCAATCTCCGACTCAATGCATCACAATAACAGCAACAACAACAACAACAGCGAAGTCAAGCGGGAAGGCACCTTTACGCGCGATAACTCGAAGGAATCGAACGGCTCCTTGAATCGCCCTCGCACCTCGTTGCGCCCGCCCAGCGCACGTCCCGCCTCGGCCCGGCCTGGAGCACCTCGGCGTCGCAATGTGGAAATTGTGCTGCAGCCGAACGATCAGCTGAAGATGTCGGGCATAAATGTCAAGCTGGAGACCTTTGGAGACTTCGATGACGATGGCGAGAATTTGGTGGTCATCGAGGATGCCAATGCGCATGACATAGACACGGGCACAGCGCAAGCCCCGCCAGATATGGATGCGCAGCAGCAGGGCCAGGGCCGTCTGGTTCAGCAGATATTGGACACTCAGAAGGAGCTGGTCGCCGCGCAGGTAAGCGAACCAGGCAAGGAGGACGCACAACAGACGCAGAAGACTCCATCGGCAGGCTCGCACCAGAGCTCGGCAAGGCAAGTGAACGATCTACGGGATATCATACAGACCCTCACCAAGTCCGTGAATCCGCTGGGTAAGCTTCTGGACTTCTTGCCCGAGGACATCGATGCCATGCAGCTGGAGCTGACCATGTGGCGGGAGGCCTACACCCAAGCAGCGGCTGAGCTAAAGCGGGAGAGAAGCCTCACGGCCTCCGCAACGGAGCCCATGAAGCAGCAGCTGCTCTCCATTGAGGCCAGCATTGACGAGTACAAGGACCTGGTCGACGAGAGTCGTCAGAAGATTCTGCAGAACAACGAGCGACTGCTCAAAATGCTGATGGAGCACTGATATAATAAATTACAAATGCGTAGGCAGCTTGTGCTTCTTCAGGCTACCCTCGTATAATAGAGTGTACTAGTCTATAATAGTCCCTAGAAATGTTATAACTGCAGTACGTCGGGTAAATAAATCTATACTCAAATATCTCTCCCCACGCCTTCAAGCTATAACTTTTTCAGATCGAATGTTGACTCAACATAGGATATAGATTGACTCAAATGAGAATGTACATGCATATATTTGTGTGTATATATTTAATAGATTGCTTTTAAAAAAATAGTATATAGAAATATCGCATGTAAATTGTAAATAACAGTTCAGTGGGTGGTACATGATAATCGTTCATTATTTAAGGTCACTTAGCGTTCAAACCGAAACCAACATGCTTAAACAAATTAAATAATTTAGGTACTTCCCAGCAGAGGCTATTGTCCTTTTCATGCATAAAGAATTGTATGTCATGCTGCCCGACTGGTGAATACCCTCTACGTGTATTTACAAACAGGATGCAGAAAAATGCTAGGCCTCAGCTGCGTCAGCTTCATCCTGTCTATTGTCCGAGTCCGATTTGTCTCCATCATGCTCCTTCTCTTTGCCCTTGTCTGTCTCCTGATCCTGGTCCTGCTCCTGGTCCTGGTCCTGGTCCTCATCGCCTAGCACATACTCAATAACATCGTCGATGGGAAAGTTGTTGAGCAGCGCCTTAATGGAATCATTGTGAATGACCACAGTGAACAGGAGTTTGCAGTATTCACGCATGCGACTGCCGTAGTCCAACTCGGCATAGGCTTCGCTGCCCTTGGCCAGATCGTGTCCACAATTCTCGATGACCTTGCACAACACCGACTCCTCGGAGCTGTTGGGCCAGTCGTACTTTTTGAGTGTCTGCGGATCGACCAGCATATCGATTAGTTTCGCAATGTTCTCCTTCAACTTAATATCCTCCTCTGTGAGAACCTCGCCGTTGAACTCATCGTCGCTTGACGGATCATCCAGATTATCCGCAATTGCAGCGGCCAAGCTGGCGGCCAAGGATTTACGCTGCTCCTTCTTGACAGTCGGCGACACAGCCGACTGTGGCTTCTCCTTGGACTCGGCCTTGACATCGCCGCCTTCAGCCGTCGGTTCGGCTGTGCTGGCCGCACCCTCCAAGGGCAATATGGTGTACACCTCGTTCTCGAGCACAATGGTCTGAGCATTGCCATCGCCCTCATCCACCAAGAACTCACGCACCACGACTCCGTTGTCGTCCGTTTTGCTGGAGATAAGTGACCCAGCGGATGTGTTGGCAGCCGGCGTTTCCTTATTCTGGTCTTTCTCTTCGTTCGCCTCCTCTTCGTCATCGGCCAGCACGACGGTCTTTTTGGTAGCTTTGCGCTTGGCAGGGGGCTCTGTGCCGAAAATATCATCCGGATCGCACTCGTGCACATTGCGTATGTGATTACGGAGAGTGTCAGTGCTGTCGAAGTTCTTGTCACAAATGGCACAGTCCGTGCGCTCGATCACCTTGGCCGAACGTTTAGCCCGAGTCGGCTTAGCAGCTGTATTCCACAATTATTCGAAATCAATAAGCGACAGATATTGCATGAGATATGATCAGGAAACTTACGCGAATGATCGCCAGCGTCCATGTGCTCCTTGAGCAGTGCGCTGGTGCGGAAACTTCGTGTGCATTCGGTGCAGGGAAACGAGGGGCGTTTCTGACGCGAGTGTTCCTTGACATGGCGCTCGAGCCTGTGTTAAGAGTATGAGCTTAACTACTGATAAGAGATTGAATAGATTGCGTCCCACTTACTGTTTCTCTGTCTTAAACTTCTGAATGCACAAGGAGCAGGAGTAGGGACGCAGGTGCGTTTTGGAATGCGTGCGCAGCTGTGTGGCCTGTATGAAACTTTTGCCGCACTCGTTGCACTTGTGCGGACGCTCGCCCGTGTGCCGTTTCATGTGGCGATTGAGCACCTCCTTCACCGCAAAGGATTGACTGCACTGTGAATGCAGAAGGACAATAAGAATTAATCAGGACTCCAAGTACTCAATTTACAACAGCTGCATACCACTGTGCAGGTATAGGGCTTCTCGCCCGTGTGATAGCGCCGGTGTTTCTTGAGCGCTACCAAAGCCGAAAACTTCTTGTCGCACAGATCGCAATCGAACGGCTTTTCGCCCGTATGTGTGCGTATGTGAATGCTGAAAGAGTAACAAGGGAATTAGATATTGACGCGAACAGCAGTCCATTCAGGACGACTCACTTGAGCGTGGACAGACTGTAAAAGCAGTTCTTGCACACGTGGCACATGTACTCCGGCTTCTTCACCACCTGGGTGCCCAGATGCTGCTTGAGATGGGCGCGCAAATTGTCTAAGCGATAGAAGACGCGGTCGCAGACCTTGCAGCTCATGGTGTCGTTCTCGTTGGCCGAGCACGACGAATACTTCTGATGGCGCTTAAGATGATACGAGCGCGTAAAGTCCTTGCCGCAGATCTTGCAGGCGAAGGGCTTGCCCCTGGACTGGTGCTGCTGCTCGTGCAACTTCAGCAGAGCAGAGCTGCGCAGCTTGGCATTGCAAATGGAGCATGGAAAATCGTTGAATTCCGAATGCGTGATGAAAATGTGACGCTCATAGCTCGTCTGCGTTTTGAACGACTTGGGACAGTCGGGGCAGTTGATGTGGCCCAGCTGGAAAGGGATATCAAATGGCAATTAGGTATAATTTAGACTGGGAATGGAATTGCAGTTACATGAAAGGTATCGTAGCTCTCGCTGCAACAGAAACAGATGTCTTTCTTCTCCATAACTACGGCGTCGCGCTCAATCTTGTCTAGGTTCTTCAGCATCTCCGCCTTGCGCAGATGGTAGCCACTGTCGTAGCGACAGAACTCCAAATGTTTTTTCAGACTCTTGACGCGACGGAATGTCTTGTAGCATTTGCCGCACACGTGCTCGACCATTTCTTTGAGCTCGTTGTTGTTGTTGTTGCTGTTGCCGCTCTTGCGCTTTGTTCCGCTGGCACCGCCGCCTGGTCCATCCTCATCGTCATCATCATCGTCATCGTCGTCATCATCATCCTCGACACCAGACACCACAAACTCTTCGCCATTCTCTTTGGCGGCATCGCCGAGCTCAACATCGTCGTCGGCCAGTATGAAGTCAATGGTGTCATCATCCTCGACCACCACGACACTTGTCGTGTTGTCCGCTTTGCTGTTCTCGCTCTTGATGGCCTGCAGGACGTAGTGGTCCATCTTCTTCTTCTTGCTGGGCGATGTCTTTATCTTGGCCGTTTCCATTGCTGCGGCAGAGGGGCCAATTCGCTTCTCGTTTAGTATTTTCACACCTGGACTGGCAGCTTTGGGCGTGGCACGTTTCTCACCGGATTTCGAGCTGCCCTGGGCTTCATCGTTGTTGAGTATCTTGATACTGGTGCGCTTCTCCTGCTTGGGTCGAGTGGCCTTTGCGGCCACATCGTTGAGTAGCTTCATTCGTGTGCCAGTTCGCTTCGCCTTCAGCGAAACCATTTTATCCACGTCCATTACTCTGATGACGGGTGTGCTCGCCTCTTTGCTGGTGGCAGGTGCTGCACCGGCGGCGTCTTTGCTGGCGCTCATTGTCGATATCTGTGAAAAGATGCAGGACACCAAGGATCAGGGCCGTTGCGTAAGTTAGCCTACTTTCAGGCTCGTGATTTATTTTCAATTGATCACTTTGCCAGAGCGTCACGTCAGCAACGCCTAGAAGCAGCGCACAATAAAAATGGCGGCTAGCCACCGATCTACAGCGAGAGCGAGCGAGAGCACGCTACGTGCCTCGTTACGACAAAAAGAAAAAGAAACGCAACAAGTTCTCTCGCTCTGTAGCTGTTTGTGAAAAATATATTTAGGGTTGAAAATAATTCGAATATAAGATTTTGAAATTTGTTGCATACTTTTCAATATTGAATATTTTTGTTGCCGGCTTTAAAGGAATCTCGTTTCTACAATAATTTCAACACTACTCAATGCCAATTAGCCGATTTAAATTCGACTTTATTTTACATTTGCGTTACAAAAATACGCATGCACACACACACACACATACACAGCAGTGTAGTTTCTCTAATTAAATGTGAAACTTGCGCCAATGAAAGTCATACGTCGTCTGAAGTCGTCGATCTGATCGACTGTAACGAGATGCAACAGATGTATAGGCAAAACAGTTGGCGAGAGCGAGAGAGATAGCGTAGGTTTGTCATACACTCGTTTTTGTTATTCACACTGACTGGAGACGGAGTGTTTATACTTTTACTTTGCCAAATTCTCAATTAAAAAAAAAAACAAAAACATTTGAATACTTTTGCATCCGCTTATTAATACAATTCACTCACAGTTTACAGCTCGTGCAACGGCACGTAAGCGTACACAATGGCGTTAGCGTCTGACTATTCACAATGTTCGTAGACAGGCAAACAGCTGTGCCGAAATAAGAGTGACCAGATATGATATCATTATATAGGCATTTTTCATTTATTTTGCTAGAGCTGCAACCAAACGAGATATAAATTTTAAGTGTAAATATTGTTATATTTCTAACGTTTGTTTAATTGGTAAACATATTTCAGTTCTGTGATTAAATAAAAATCCACGAAATCAAGAAATCAACAATGTAACAGTGACTGACTTACGACTTTAAAATATTTTTAAGCGTAACTATTCGATAACAGTGATATTAGACTTATCGTAAGCTATCGTTATTCTACCATTAGTATTGCTGCTAGCTACACAAAGCGAGGTAAGTTTGTGTAAATATTCAAGACAGACTATCGTTAAATATTTATAATTATTGTAGATATAATGGCTGGCTTATTTGACTCCGCACATACCGAAGGCCCCGGCTTTGTAGGCATACGTTTCTGTCAAGAATGTAACAACATGTTGTATCCTAAAGAAGACAAGGACAACAAAACATTAATGTATGCATGCCGCAATTGCGATTACAAACAGGAAGCCGACTCCAATTGCATATATGTGAACAAGATTATGCACGAAATCGACGAACTGACTCACATTGTGCCCGATGTGATATCCGATCCGACACTGCCGCGCACTGAAGACCATGCATGCCCCAAATGCTCGCATCGCGAAGCCGTTTTCTTCCAGGCGCAAACCCGACGTGCCGAAGAGGAGATGCGACTGTACTATGTGTGCACCAATCAGAACTGCACTCATCGCTGGACGGAATAACAGCGGGAACGGAAATGCCAACTTCGTCTACGACTGCCGACCTTGGCTTTGTTCGCACGCATAGCTCTAAGTTCATAATAAAGTTTATAATTTAAGTATATTTGAGAGCTGTTATTCCTAATGCAACCGCAAATATTTCGCATTCAGATATTGTGATCGAGAGAGCGAGCTAGAAATGAGAGCGGAGTACGCTCTCTCGCATGCAAAACGCTAGGCGCATCTCTCATCACAGTGACAGAAATTCCAATATCTGTGTATCAAACCGATATGAACCGAAAACAAAGAATCGGCAATTTAATTAAACAAGTTTCTTGTACGCATTCGAGCCGTTTCTCGAGCTGATCAAACGACAGTTGCACGTTAGAACTTGGCGCGACGTGTTGGCGAGCTTAACATGAGAATCGAAGTAGAAGCGTAAAAAATAGATTTCAAGCATGGCAAAAACAAATGATACAGCGGCGGAGCCGGAACCGGAGCCCAAGCTGAATTATATGCAAAAACTATGGCGCTATCGTCGTTACATGGTGATCGAACCATTCTTCTTCTTCTACTTCATGGCATCCGTATTCAACCAGGTGGCCATGGCCAACTTCCCACTGGAGAAGGCATGCCGTGTCAACCTCGGTTACAACAAAGCCACCTGCATGGCCATGTTGGATAAAGCGGAATTGGGCATCGATTGCGATAGCTATGAGTTCGAAAACACTACCGATGGCGCATCCATGGACCAAACTTTGCTGGACGTCTATTCGACAGGCTTCAATTATACGGTCTGCAAGGCCGAAGTGGAGGCCCAGAAGCTGTCCGCCGATGTTTCGGGAAAACGTGCGCCCATAGGTAAATCTCACACATCTATTTTTATCTCAATTATTTAGCCAATTAGGTAGTCAAAGCAGGTGCAACCAGTTTTTCCAGCGATTCGCATAGCTTTAATCATATCTTCAGGTTCTGAGCTTTATTATTATTATTTATTATTATTACTTTTATATAAAATCAACATTCATTCGGTAAGCATATGCATATACTACGTTTACTGTTTATTTGTATGTACATATGTACATATCATATATACACATATCATGTATACATATAGGTTTCCCCATTCAGAATTTAATACGAATTTGATTTCTTTCAAATGCTTGGCATTCTTCTCGCTTACATAATTTATATTCGTACACCTAAATTTTAAACTCTGCGCTTAACTATTCTCTTTAAAAACCGGTTCGTTACACATTTTAGATTCTATTTATTTTTTTTCTTTATACATACGCTTTTGGCAATTTTTTTATTTTTTTATATTTAGCCTTAACGCGTTCTGTCATTGTCATTGCCAATGCCTCAGAAATTGTTTTTTTTTTATAAAGTCATTTGATTAAATGACAATAAAACATGTATTGACAACTATTGCATCAGCTATGCAGCAGAAAAATAGAAATTAAATTGCCTTGGGCATTGTGCAGCTATTAAATTCCAATTCGATTCGCATTTCTGTCTCTGAGTAGACATTTGTATGAGAAGAAGAAGTCTGTACTAAAGTGGTCCATCGGGTACTTACATATGATTGATTGCACGAGTCAACAGAGGGTCCATTAATTTCGTGATGAAATATGTAAAGTCTAAACGTGTCATCATCTACGATACTATGATCATCATGATGGTGTTCATCTGAGTTAGTATGGTATAACATAACGGCTTATTAATTAGCATAGAGTGCATATATGCATATATATATGATATTAAGATTAATCATACCATATTCTATCTATCCTTCAGCTGCCATATTTCCATTGATTGTGCTGCTCTTCGCCGGAGGCTGGGCGGATCGATACAACAAGCGCAAACCATGCATGATTATACCCATCGTGGGTGAAGCTTTAATGTTCACCTGTAAGTGGGCCATTGGACTCGATTATGAGCAGATTAGATTTATATGAACTACTTTGTAGGTCTCCTAATTTCGGCCATTTTCTTCGATAGTCTGCCCATGGAGTTCGGAATGTATTTGGAGGCGATTGTGCCCGCGGTATGTGGCGGTCTGACCTTCTGTTTGATGGCGATCTATAGCTATATGACGATTTCCACACCCGAAGAGGATCGCATCTTTCGGTTTGGCATCTTTGCTATGTTTTTAACTGGAGCTCCTCTTCTTGGCGCCTTCAGTGGATATCTCTTCAATACATTTGGCTACATAAGTGGGTTGGATAAGTTGTCTTCCTTAGTCCTCATTTTATTAGTTTTTTTTTTTTTAGTTTCGTTTGCCTCCGCTGTTGTCTTTCAAATTATTGCCATACTCTATATCGTATTCTTCATCAAGGAGATCAAGCCAAAGCCCAAGACATCGGAGGAAACGCCGGCTAACCCGATGGAGGATCATGCTGCTGACAATATGGCCTATGAGCAAACCACCTTGGATGAACCGCCCGTTAGCAAGAATGTTAACTTTCAATTGACGCCACATCTGGAGCCACCCAAAGTGGAGCCGCCGCCAGTGCCTGTGAAACGTTCTTTGTTGAAGGAACTCTTTGATCCCACCCTGGTGGTGGACTGCCTGCGATTTCCGTTGATCAAGCGCAAGAATAACGGACGCCTTCTACTACTTCTGCTGATTCTGGCCTATTTTCTTACTATTGGCCCAAGCTCGGCTGAGAATGACTATTGGTATCGCTTCACCCTGAGGAAGTTGAATTGGAATGGCAATGACTTCTCCATTTTTTTGACCTTATCCGGGCTGGCGGCTCTATTGGGTACTTTCATAGGCACTGCCATTCTTAGCAAGTTGCTCAAGTTCTCGGATCCCTCCATTGGAATTCTCTCCGCCCTGGCTATTGTCTGTTCCCGTGTGATGTTTGTATGTACACCTAGAATTGGTTTAAATGGAATCATATCAAAATTGTATTTCTCCAGGCTCTTGCCACTGACACCACGTCGTTCTATGTGGCCTGCGTCGTCGACATGTTTGTAAGTCTGCGAGTCATTGCCATCAAAACCATTGGCAGTAGCATTGTGGAGGGAGATGAGCTAAGTGAGTTCTAATCAATGGACTTTATGTTTTTAAATTACCCTTATTATATTGTTTTTCAGGCAAAATGTATTCCATCTTTGGCATCAGCGAACCGATTGGCCAATTCATATTTCCACCCATTTACAGTCTGATCTACCAAAATACAGTGGAGTCATTTCCAGGCGCCTTCTTTCTGTTTGGCGAAATCTTCTATGTGCCCAATGTTCTAGTCTTTGTGTAAGTTTTTAAGGAACCTTGGAAATGTTACAAATGTTGTCTGTAATCTGTTATTTTTCCGCAGCCTTTGTTATTTCGTGTTGCGTCATCGGAAGTCCAAAGAGCAAAAGAATTCCGTGGAACTGGCCCAAAATAACGAAGGCAATGGCCAGGCGGATGCTGCCAATGGCACAGAGATTACTAGTCTATGAGCCAATTAGAATCCCCCTATACGAATCTACATATGCTACCTTTTCCCCATAGACAGACATTGCATAAGTTCTATATATAACTGTATATATAATCCATTTTCTAGATTTGTGGTTTTATTTTGGTTAAGTGAGTTAGGTTAAGCTAAGCCAACGTCTTTGCTGCCGGGCAAATGAATTTCTGGGATGTACTTGCAATAAAAATAACTTAGAGAGAGTCTTCAGTTGTTGATAGACTATAAGCTGCCCTGTATAAATTGTATGTACATAAATCATTCAGGGAACTCAATATACCTAAATTTTATCGAATACAACTTGCATACATATGTGTATACATATGTATATTTGATTCCTATGCTCATTTTCATTTACAGCAACTTAGCATGGATTTCAGTATTTCAGGTATTTGCTCGCAGGCCAGTGCTTTTTGAACTTAATCCGCATAGATTATAATCATAAACCCAACTGACACCAGTCGATAATTATCGATAAGCGTAAGGATGATAGTTTGTGAATGTCAACTGTGAAGGCTCCATTGTGTTAATCGACCAATATAGAATACCGTAGTTATACTTCTGCTGACTGTACCCTTTGCTTTACCCATTACCAATTGCTTACAGGGTATTAGAAAACAGATGCCGTAACCCTTCCTTAACTTTGACTTTTACCTCAACTACTTGCTGCTGGCTCGACAGCATGTGGCAAGGATTCCAATCAGCAAATGCATTCAATTTGATCAGCCAGCCGAAGTGCTGGTGGGTGATGGGCGTGGCCCCACTGGGTGCTAAATGCCGCCTTGGCCACGCATGGGAAACAATTGGCAACTAATAATCACATGCCTGAAGGCCTTTGTCGCTCTGGCTTAAAGAAATTGTTACTTAGAATTAATTTTTGGTAACAATAAATAAATAAATAAATAAATAAATAATCACAGTCAATATTTTTCTGCCTCGATAAAAGCTGTCCAAGCACCCAAACCCCCAGCCTCATCGCCTCTGCTGCGGTGGGACTGGCTACGGCTAGCTCTGCTGCTTCGGACGGGCTCTTTTCTCTTGATCGGCTCTGCTGCTCAGCGTTGGCTGGAGGTTGTTGAGGTAGGTTCTGCAGCTTGGCGCTGCGATGTGCTGTTTCCATGTGTGTGTGTGCACACGTAGGCCTGCCTTAAGTTAACTTAGTCTAGAGTCTACTACTAACAAAGTAGTAGGTACATATATGTATATATATATATTAATGGTCATTGAGGTAACTACTGAAACCGTTTTGTACGCAACTAGTTCATTAATCTAGCTTAACAAATTCAGGTAATTTCTTAAATCACGCAAGGCAGAAACGGAAGCTCCTAATCCGTCTACGACTGCCGACCTTGGCTATACTTACAGTAATTATTGTTATAATTGAAAAGTGCTCGAAAATTAAACCGGTGTCCAAATCTTCATCAAGAGAAGGTGGGCCAGCGAGAATGAAAGCAGATCAAACTGCCGTCATCATCATTGTGCCAATAATTCTAAAATCTCTCAGAAACGAAACGAAGTGAAAGAATCGAGCAATTTAACTAAACTAGTTTTTCGCACGTTTTTATGAGCCGTTGTTCTGACTGATCAGACGACAGTTCAAGCTTAGAGCTTGGTGCATCGTGTTGTCGAGCTTCTCATAAGAATCAAAATTTCAAATATGGAAATAACACATAAAACTACGGCCGAGCCGGCGCCGGAGCCGGAACTCAAGTTGAATTATATGCAAAAGATTTGGCGCTATCGTCGTTACATGGTAATCGAGTTATCCTTCTTCTTCTATTTAATGGCAAACATACTCAACGATGTAGCCATTAAGAACCTTCCACTGGAGAAGGCATGTCGCGTCAACCTCGGCTACAACAAAGCCACCTGCATGGCCATGTTGGATAAAGCGGAATTGGGCATCGATTGCGATAGCTATGAGTTCGAAAACACTCACGATTGCGCCTGGATGGACCAAACATTGCTGGACGTGGACTTGACGGGACTCAATTATACGGTCTGCGAAGCCGATTGTAAGGTCCAGCAGCTGTTCGCCGATGTTTCGGGAAAACGTGCGCCCATAGGTAAATATCACACAGTTAAATATCGCCAATTAGATAGTCTACGTAAGGGCAACCAGTTTGGCCAGCGATTCGCATAACTTTAATCATAAATTCAGGTTCTACTTTTGTACCGAGAGCAGGGTATATCTTTGTTGGATTGTATGAAATCATGTCTGAATGTATGGCTGTATGCATGTATGAAACAGACCCCATGAAATATTTCCATTCGTGAGCCGGGCGACAAGTAGAGGCATAACAAGTTTCAAATCTAAACTAAACCTTATCTTAATGTACTTCCAGAGATGTATTGAATTCTTTCTTATCTATCCCCTAGCTGCCATATTTACATTGATTATCATGCTTTTCGCCGGAGGCTGGGCGGACAAATTCAACAAACGCAAACCTTGCATGATTATACCCATCGTGGGTGAAGCTGTGTCATTTATCTGTAAGTGATCCATGAAACTCATTGATATCCAGTTTAGATTAATGTGAAGTACTTTGCAGGTCTAATCATTTCGGCCATATTCTTCGATAGTCTGCCCATGGAGTTCGGAATGTACTTGGAGGCGATTGTGCCCGCGGTCTGTGGCGGTCAGACACTTTGTGTAATGGCGATGTATAGCTATATGACGATAGCCACGCCCGAGGAAGATCGCGTCTCCCGCTTTGGTATCTTTATAATGTTTTTAAACGGACTTCCTTTACTGGGAGTCTTCAGTGGATATCTTCTAAACGTACTGGGCTACATAAGTGGGTTAATAAATCATCCTCCATAATCTTAATTTGTAATAGTTCCATTGTTTATTGTTTTAGTTTCGTTTGCCTCCGCCGTTGTCTTTAAAATTATTGCCATTCTCTGTATAATGCTATTCCTTAAGGAGATCAAGCCAAAGCCCACAATATCCGAGGAAACGCCAGATAACCAGCTTAAGGGTCATGCTGCTGATAATATGGCCTTTGAGCAAACCACCTTGGATGAGCTGCCTGTTAGCAAGAATGTTAACTTTCAATTGACGCCACGTCTGGAGCCACCCAAAGTGGAGCCTCCGCCTGTGCCTGCAGTGAAACCTTCGTTGCTGAAGGAACTTTTTGATCCCACCCTGGCGAAGGAATGCCTACGATATCCGTTTATCAAGCGCAAGAATCACGGACGCCTTATACTGAATCTGCTTGTTCTGGCGACTTTCCTAATCGTGGGCCCCTCCTTTGCTGAAAGTGACTTTGTGTATCCCTTCACTATAAAAAAGTTGAATTGGAATGGTACTGTGCTTTCCGTTTTTAATACAATCAACGGACTTCTGGCAATATTGGGTACTTACATAGGGACTGCCATTCTTAGCAAACGGCTCAAGTTCTCGGATGCCTCCCTTGCCATATTCTCCTCTCTGGGCATAGTCTGTTCGCGTCCGATACTTGTACGTGAACATGAAAATGGAAATAAATATATTCTTGTCAAAATCTAATCTGATCTAATCTAATCTAATCTAATATTTCAGGCCTTTGCGAATAATACCACGTGGTTCTATGTGGGCTGTGCTGTGGACATGTTTGCCCTTCTGCGAGCCATTGCCACCAAAACCATCAGCAGTAGCATTGTGGAGGGAGATGAGCTAAGTGAGTTCTCAATCAATGGATCTCTGGTGGTTAAATTACTCTTATTATATTCTGCTTTTCAGGCAAAATGTATTCCATCTTTGGCATCATCGAACCAATCACCCAATTCCTATTTCCACCCATTTATAGTATGATATACCGAAATACAGTGGAGTCATTTCCAGGCGCCTTTTTTCTGTTTGGCGAAATCTTCTATGTGCCCAATGTTCTAGTCTTTGTGTAAGTTTTTAAGGAACCTTGGAAATGTTACAAATGTTGTCTGTAATCTGTTATTTTTCCGCAGCCTTTGCTATTTCTTGTTGCGTCATCGGAAGTCCAAAGAACAAAAGAATTCCGTGGAACTCGCCCAAAATAAGGAAGGCAATGGCCAAGCGGATGCTGCCGATGGCACAGAGATTACTAGTCTATGAGCCAATTAGAATATATCTATATGAATCTACATACGCTATGTATATAACTGTATATATATGCCATTCGCTTACGATTTGTGGTTTAATTTGGGTTGTGCTTTTCTTTTGCAATAGCTAATCCCAGTTAATCAACAATCTGTCGCGATACAAGCTGGCCAAGTACTCAAACCCGAACCTCCACGCCCACCCCTATTGTTGTTTTTGGCAGCCACCTGCATTGCCGGTTATGGGATTCTCAGGACCCTTTGCTAATAAAAGCCGAGCCGCTGTGTGAGCCCTAACGTTTGAGCCAATTATTCTCATGGAAAAAATTATTTATCACTCGAAGTATTTGATAAATATTTCATTTTAAGATATCAAGCCCACTTTACAGAGCGAGTATTAAGCAGTCAGATATATACGACTGTAGCGTGAAACGGATGCATATTTAAGTCAATAATTGATCAAGTTTAAGTGTTGATGAGTCGTATTTCTAGCTGAGCAGACCGCAGTTCTAAGTTAGACTGGGTCTGACAGGTTGTCGAGCTTATCTAAAGCAACAGCAAAAGCGAAAGCGAAAGCGAAATTTCAAATATGACAAAAATACTTGATAATACTTGGGCTACAATGCAGCCACCTGCATGGCCATGCTAGAGAAAACGGAGTTCGGCATCAAATGCAATGGTACTAAGTCCGTAAACACGACCATTGGGGACTCTTTGGAACAAACTCTGAAGGAAGTCAACTCGCCAGGCCTCAAAAATATGGTCTGCAAGGCCGAATCGGAGGCCCAGCAGCTGTCTGTAGATGTTTCGGGAATACGTGCGCCTTTAAGTAAGCCTTTCACATCTGGGTATATTATTTTCTTTACAGGGTATAATGGCTTTCCCAAGGCAGTAAGAGACATCTAGGTATATTATAATGGCTTTGCCAAGGCAGTAAGGCCTTATATATGTATATATATATTTTGTTGCTCCCGATCAACAGCCGAGCTCGTCTGCCTGACCGTATGATAAATGCGTATAAATAGCTACCCTCGGGAAAGTTTTTCTTTTGTGTATAACACGCGCAGATTAAATTTAAATTTGCAAGCAATAAACTGGAAGCAGGCATTCCAGTTCGAATTATACAGTGAACATGTTTTCTTGACGAATATTTTTGCTATGCATTAATACATTCATATAGATTGTCGTGTATTCGTGTGACTGCATGTTTGGGGCTCAGGGCATCTCCTAGTCGGTCACTCCCCAATAAAACTCTGTATCTGCTTCTTGGCTACTTTAAAGCCTGCTGTACAGAATTGTCCATTGGCTTACTCACATTTAATTGATTGCATGCTCGCCCAGGTAGTACAATATATAATACCCCATCTCATCCATCATTTAGCCGGCATATGCCCTTTGATTATCCTGCTCTTCGCCGGAGGCTGGGCGGACAGCTACAACCAGCACAAGGTCTGCATGATCATACCCGTCGTGGGCGAAGCTCTATCATTTATCTGTAAGTGATCCATTCATCTGCATTGATATGCAGTTTATTAATATGAAGCACTCTGTAGGTCTCCTCATTTCTGCCATTTTCTTCGATAGTCTGCCCATGGAGTTCGGCAAGTATCTGGAGGAGATTGTGCCCTCGCTCTTTGGGGGCGGCCTCTTTTGTTATATGGCGGTCTATAGCTATATGACGATAGCCACGCCCGAGGAGGATCGTGTCTTTCGGTTTGACATCTTTAGCATGTTTTTGACCTTACTTTTCGGGCGCCATCAGTGGGTTTCTGTACAATACACTTGGCTACATACGTGGGTTTAAAATTACTCTTCTATATTTTATGGGTCTATCTTTCTATGATTTTCTGCTTTCAGTTTCCTTCACTTATGCTGCAGTCTTTCAACTCTTTGCCATTCTCTGTATAATCTTCTTCGTCACCCAAAGTGGAGCCTTCGCCTGTGCCTGCAGTGAAACCCTCGCTTCTGAAGGAACTTTTTGATCCCACCCTTGCGAAGGAATGCCTACGATTTCCGTTTATCAAGCGTAAGAATCACGGACGTCTTATGTTACTTCTGATTCTTCTGGCCTACTTTCTGGGCGAGGGTTGCCTCTTCGGTGAGCGTGGCTTGTGGCTTAGCTTTGTCGAAAAGAAGTTTGACTGGACTGGTAATGAGGTCGCTCTTTATAGTACCATCCATCGGTGGGAGTTCTCTTGGCCACTATAATAGGTACGACTATCTTAAGCAAAATGCTCAAGGTTTCGGATCCCTCCATTGGCATACTCGCGGCTGTGGCTACTGTCTGTTCGCGTGTGATGTTTGTATGCACGCCTAGAATTGGTTTAAACGGAATCATATCAAAATTTTATTTCTTCAGACCTTTGCCAATGACACCACATCGATTTATGTGGCCAGCGTTGTGGAGATTTTTATCAGTCTTCGAGTTATTGCCATTAAGACCATTGGCAGCAGCATTGTGGAGGAAGTTGAGGTAAGTGAGCATTCAAACAATGGACTTTTTATGGTTACACTGTTCATATTATGTTCTCCTTTTTAGGCAAATTCTATTCCATCTTTGGAATCATCGATTCATCACCAAATTCATATTTCCTCCCATCTACAGTCGGATCTATAATAAAACTCAGGACACATTTCCAAGCGCCTACTTTCTGTTTGGCGAAATCTTCTACGTGCCCAACGTTCTAGTCTTTGTGTAAGTTTTCAAATCATGTTATAAATATCTGTATAGAATCTGATTTCTTCTTGAAATTTTTGTTATTTCATGTTGCGTCATCGGAAGTCAATGGCCAGGCGGATGCTGCCAATGGCACAGAGATTACTAGTCTATGAGCCAATTAGAATCACCCTATACGAATCTACATACGCTACCTTGTCCCCATAGACAGACATTGCACAAGTTCTATATATAACTGTATATGTAAGCCATTTTCTAGACTTGTGGTTTTATTTTGGTTAAGTGCGTTAGGTTGAGCTAAGCCTACGTCTTTGCTGCCGGGCAAAGGAATTACTGGCCAAGTACTTGCGATAAAAATAACTTAGAGCTTTCGGTTGTTGATAGCCTATAAGCTACCCTGCATACAGAAATGCGTGTATACATAAATTGATAAAAATGCTTTAAGGAAATCGATTAAATGCTCTCGTTCACGTTTAGTATGGTTTGTATATAGGAGATATTTGCACGTAGGGCCCTCCGGACGATTGATGATCGTTGGACTTATCCGATCTAATAGCGAACCATTCATATTCCGCATTAATCATTTTCATACTAGGGATTAAATTTGGAAATCTACTGCTAGCCCAATTAATTTCTAAGTTCCATCTGTGAAGGATTCATTCTACTGACTGTTGAGACAAACTACCCTTACTTTACCCATTATCAAATGCTTACAGGGCACTAGAAAACAGATGCCGTAACCCTTCCTTCACTTTGACTTTTACTTCAACTACTGGCTGCTGGCTCGACAGCATGTGGCAAGGATTCCAATCAGCAAATGCATTCAATTTGATCAGCCAGCCGAAGTGCTGGTTGGTGGTGGGCGTGGCCCAACTGGGTGCTAAATGCCGCCTTGGCCACGCATGGAAAACAATTGGCAACTAATAATCACAGTTAATCTTCTTTTGCTTCAACCTCTGACCCCCAACCACCTCGCCCACCCTACGTTGTCGATTTTGGTAGCCACTTTTATTGCCATGAATGGGGGTTTCAGGAATCTGCTTCCTTGGCTATAAAAGCTGTTGTATGAGCCACGAGAGCTCAGACGTTGCCTCAGCCTCGTTGCGCGTGGTTTGGCCAGATTCATCTTCGGAATTCCAGGCAAGTATGAAAGGTCTACTGAGAGGGCTTACACTCGTTAAATCATTAATCTGAGTTAAAAATGATCAATCTGTAAATTAGTCAATCAAAATCAAATATTTTGATATTGATTGATATCGTTAATTTTGACAGTTTTAGAACCAGCTTCAATCATGCTGCGCTTGCTGCTGTTGCCGCTGTTTCTCTTCACCCTCTCAATGGTCTGCATGGGTCAGACTTTCCAATATTCCCGCGGTTGGACCAATGGAAAACGGGCCACTCCCTCGGCTCTGCTGAACAGTGGCCATAATCTGGGACTGTTGGATGCATTTGAAATGCAAGAGAAGTCCAGCGATGTTAAACTGGAACGGTAACTGATTGCGTGATTGACTTTGATTGATCTTTTTATTGGTTGTTTTTCTCCATCTTCTTGACTAGTTGCTTGATGCAGCTGCAGCACTTGGCGGGTAACGCCCTGCTGCATCACTCCTTTGCCAATGGATTGGCCTACAATGGGAATAGACCCGATCCGACAGATCTCAACATTCATGCCAGACCCAGACCCAGTGCCAATAACAACGACAACAATTTATTGTACCCTAGAGTCAATCAGCATCAATCAAACGAACTGTACGAAACGGTGTCTGATCCAGTGGAGCCAGCAGACTTTGGAAAGCATTGAGTGATGAAATAAGTTGGAAAACACAATCTACTGATGAATTATTATGACTAGCATTATTATTATTATTATTATTATTGCTGTTAGCAAAAAGTGCTACAAAAATATATTAGCTGTATCAAATGATACAAAATACCGTTATTGCGTTCAGATTTTCCTTTTGAAGTAAATACAACATAATCCAATCCGTCCGTCTAATGGATATGAAATGGAAATGGATAAAGTAACTAGTATACCAAAACAGCCGACAAAAGGTACAAGTAGGCTAGTATTTCCATCAAGTATTTCCTCTGAGTACTTCCTTTAAGTATTTCTTCTATTTCCTCTTAGTATTGATTCCAAGTATTTCTCTTAAATGTGTTCTCTAAGTATTTCCTCAAAGTCTGCAGAACGATCACACACTTCACTTTCACTTTCTACTCAGCGTGGGCGACTGAAGAAATGCTGCAACTGCTGCCCTTTATATATGGCTTATTATATATGGTAGGGCTCGTTGCAGCCGACCAATGGGAACACTCTTGGCTGCTTCAAGCATTACAGCATTATCGTCGATATTTGGTGATAGAGTCATTCTTCTTCTTCTACTTAATGGCATCCGTACTCAACCATGTAGCCCTAAAAAACTTCCCACTGTGAAGTCTCTAGCTCTTATATCTTCTGAGATCGACGCGTTCATACATACGGACGGAAGGATGGACAGACAGACAGACAGGGCCAAATCGACTCAGTTCGTCGCCAAGAATATATATACTTTGTTTGGTCTGCCACGCCTCCTTCTGCCTGTTATATACTTATTTCCCATTTTTAATGGGTTCAGGGTATAATAAAAAAGGGATATGGATTAAATGAAAATGAATACTATCAGCTATATAATATCATACCGAATACTGTTATTGCTCCTAAAATCTCCTTTTAATGTCAATAAAACACACTGAAATCAAATTTTACAGACTTTTTCACTGTGTACCGTAAATCATCTTCAATAACTTAATAGCCTTATTTATCAAAATGAGTTGAAGACTGCCTTGGCCAGTTAGAATACAGAAAGCGGCTCATAACCAGATTTTCATCAACTCGAATCCCACATGGAATTCTGAAACCGCCGGGTGTCTGCCTTTGCTAGGTTGATGTCTGTGCTTACATATGTGTACTTACGCATTTGCGTGGCGCCACCTGTGGTTGGTGTTTGAAGCCAACATGGGAATCTCGTTTTGAGGCCATTTCGAACGGCTATGTGAGCAAGTTAATTAACCGTTGATATTGGCATAACTTTTGTGTTGCGCCATTTTGTTCAATTGAACGAATCGTTCAAATGAACTATTACAGTGTGGAATGGAGAACATTGAGCTAACGCCACATGTACACATACACAAATACAAACAATGGGGCTCTTGAAAGTACAGTTTAATTCAGAAATAATTGCTTTTTTGCACTCTATTTTAATCAATTTTAATCTATGACCATCCATAGTATAATATACTGAATGAGTCAACTAAGTCAAATGCTTAGACAGCTTATTATGGAACTAGAAGTGGCTTTCAATAAATAATACCGCTGGAAGTCTAATCTGCGAGTTCTGAGCATTATCATCAATCAAATTACCCCAGATGGGGCCACAGATGAGGCTCACCCGTTTGAGCGGTTGGAGTCAACCGATTATGATGCACATTAAATCGAAACGGGTTGAAAAATCGATGCGAAGCTAAATTGTTGTTGCTGTAAAAGTCGAGGCGAAAATTAGAAAAATCTATTATATATTATATAAAAATATATTATCTCTTCATAAATATGTTTTGAATATCCTAAAGCTTTATAGATATAGGTAAAGTATAGGTAAAGTATTTTTCTCATGTTATGCTCACGAGAAACTCATTTCTCTTCAGCTCATAGCCTTTCCAGTTTGTCTGAGTGACTTGAGGTCGACGTTGGCTTATGTAAATGCAAAATTTCATTCAATATTCATAAAATGAAAGCAGAAATCAAATCATTTTTATTCGTTTGCGTAGAAGATTTGTGCGGGGATATAATTGCTCCTTAACGACAAATGCTGAACGCACTTCGATGCGAAATGCATGTCGAGGCACGTGATAATGTCCTGAGCGCTACGTCCTGAGTCCAGAGTCCTGACGAGAAACAGCCGCCGTCAGACTTGAAGCGGGGTTGACGCCAAGCCTGAGCAGCAGAAGGCAAAAAGAAAAGAAACAAGTGAGCAGCAGCTTCTTGCTGTTAATTACTTTAAGTGGTGTGGACATGGCAGCGAGGTCGCACTGTGCCTGTACTGCACCTGTAGCGATTGAGCTGCCAGAATCAAACGGGCTGCCATAAAGCTGTGCTGGCTCATCATTCACGCATTCCCTTCCCGAAGAGAGAGAGAGAGAGATATATATATGACAGAGCGAGCCATGGAATACGATGTTTTCAAATTGAATTCCTAACAAGCTAATCGATCCTCGGGGAGGGCAGGAGGCGCATGAGCAAGGACACACAACAGTGCCAGAGAGAGGGGAGAGGGAGAGCGGACACGCTTCGCACGCATCACCCCCGGCTGCTCGGGGAATATGAATTTATATCTTTTAATCTGCGACAGGCTGCAGCTGAATCGAGTGCCGGCAAAAAAAAAAAAAAAATACAGAAGTGAAATTAAGGACGCAGGACATATTTCAACAATGCAGCAGCAGTAGCAGCAGCGGCGATGCTGCGCTGTTTATTGTCAATGTCAAGTGGACCTTTGGGGTGGTGTCAAGTGGCCC